>NC_045452.1:28044371-28045157 GCF_002776525.5 Piliocolobus tephrosceles | reverse complement strand
GCCTCAGCCTCCCGAGTAGCTGGGACTACAGGCGCCCACCACCTCGCCCGGCTAGTTTTTTTGTATTTTTTAGTAGAGACGGGGTTTCGCTGTGTTAGCTAGGTTGGTCTTGATCTCCTGACCTCGCGATCCACCCGTCTCGGCCTCCCAAAGTGCTGGGATTACAGGCTTGAGCCACCGCGCCCGGCCAAGTTTGGCAGTTTTTAAAAATAAAACTAAACATGAAACTACCATATGATCCAGCAAGTACACTCTTGGGCAGTTATCCGAGTGAAATGAAACTTATGTTCACATGAAAACTTGTATACACACCAAGAGAACAGATAACAAATAAAGGCAAATAAATTGGACTCAAAATTTAAAGCTGTGCCACAAACACCACCATCAAGTGTGTTGTGCCACAAACACTACCATCAAGAAACTGAAAAGACAACCCACAAAAATGGGAGAAGAAGGCCGGCTGCGGTGGCTCATGCCTGTAATCCCAGCACTTTGGGAGGCCGAGGCGGGTGGATCACAAGGTCAGGAGTTCGAGACCAGCCTGACCAACATGGTGAAACCCCATCTCTACCAAAAATACAAAACAGTAGCCGGGCGTGGTGGCATGTGCCTGTAGTGCCAGCTACTCAGGAGGCTGAGGCAGCAGAATCGCTTGAACCGGGGAGGTGGAGGTTGCAGTGAGCTGAGGCTGTGCCACTGCACTCCAGCCTGGCAACAGAGCGAGACTCCATTTCGGGGGAAAAAAAAAAGAAAGGGACACTCTCAGAGGGGTCATTTGCTAGCTTT
>NC_045452.1:28013926-28043971 GCF_002776525.5 Piliocolobus tephrosceles | reverse complement strand
TGTCACTGGTCATTAGGGAAATGCAAATCAAAACCAGAATGAAACACCACTTCACGCCCACTAGAATGGCTATAATTCAGACTCCATCTCAAAATAAATAAATAAATTAACTAATTAAAAAGACAGACAATAACAAGTGCTGATGGAGATGTGGAGAAATTAGAACCTTCACATGTCACCACTGGGAAATGGTATAGGCTTTTGGAACAGTTTGGCAGTCCTCAAGAAGTTAAACATAGATTCACTATATGACCCATAATTCCACTCCTAAAGAAATGAAACAGGCCGGGTGCAGTGGCTCACACCTATAATCCCAGCACTTTGGGAGTCTGAGGCGGGTGGATCACTTGAGGTCAGAAATTCGAGACCAGCCTGGTCAACATGGTGAAACCTTATCTCTACCAAAAAGACAAAAAATGAGCTGGGCGTGGTGGCATGTGCCTGTAATCCCAGCTACTGGGGAGGCTAAGGCAGGAGAATCACTCAAACCTGGGAGGGGGAGGTTGCAGTGAGCCGAGATCACAACACTGCACTCCAGCCTGGGTGACAGAATGAGAGACCCTGTCTCAGAAAGAAAGAAAGAGGGAGAGAGAGAGAGAAATGAAAACATATATCTACACAAAAACTTGTATGTGAATGTTCATAGAAGCATTCTTCGTAATAACCAGAAAGTTAAAACACAATGTCCACAACTAAAAATTGGATAAATAATATGTGTTACATCCATACAATAGAATGTTTTTGGCAATAAAAAGAAATAAAGTACTGATACATGCTAAAACATGGATGACCCTTGAAAACATTATGCAAAATGAAAAAAACGTAGTCACAAAAGACTACATATTGTGTGATTCCATTATATGAAATGTCCGGAATAGGCAAATTGTAGAGACAGAAAGTAGATGAGTGGTTGTCTAGGGCTAGATGGGGGAAGGAAGGAGATCTGGAAGGTACAGGCAGTGATTATTAATGGCTATGGGGTTTCTTTCAGAGGCAATGAATGTTTGCATCCATTGGAGGACATCTAAGTTGCAGTGATGGTTTGGTTACACACTCTTGTGAGTATACCAAAAGCTATGGCATATATATTATAAATCAATGTCATATGGTATACAATCTACGTATCTCTTCTTCCTTCCTTCCTTCCTTCCTTCCTTCCTTCCTTCTTTCCTTCCTCCCTTCCCTTCTCCCTTCCCTCCCTCCCTTCCTTCCTTCTTTTTCTTTCTTTCTCTCTTTCTTCCTTCTTTCCTTCCTTCTTTCTTTTCTTTCTTTCTTTCTTTCTTTCTTTCTTTCTTTCTTTCTTTCTTTCTCTTTCTTTCCTTCCTTCCTTCTTTTTTTTTTTTTTTTGAGACGGAGTCTCTCTCTGTGGCCCAGGCTGCAGTGCAGTGGCATGATCTTGGCTTATTGTAACCTCCACCTCCTGGGTTCAAGTGATTCTCCTGCCTCAGCCTCCAGAGTAGCTGGGATTGCAGGTGCATGCCAGCATGCTTGGCTAATTTTTGTATTTTTAGTAGAGACGGGGTTTTGCTATGTTGGCCAGGCTGGTCTCAAACTGCTGACTTCCAGTGATCCACCTAACTTGGCCTCCCTAAGTGCTGAGATTACAGGCATGAGCCACTGAGCGTGACCCTGTAATTTACATATCTATCTATCTATCTATCTATCTATCTATCTATCTATCTATCTATCTATCTATCTATGAATCTATCCGCCTGTCTATCCGTCCATCCATCCACCTACCTATCTATGAATGACAGGGTCTTGCTCTGTTGCCCAGGCTGGAGACAGTGGCACAGTCTCGGCTGCTTGCAACCTCTGCCTCCTAGGATCAAGCAGACTTCCTACCTCAACCTCTCAAGTACCTAGGATTACAGGCGCACATCACCATGCAGGGCCAATTTTTTTATTTTTGTTGTAGAGTCGGAGTCTCGCTTTGTTACCCAGGCTGGTCTAAAACTTCTGAGCTCAAACAATCCTCCTGCCTCAGCCTTCCAAAGGGTTAGGATTACAGGCGTGAGCCACCGTGCCTGGCTAGAACTGTTTAAAACAAACCAGAAAACCAAGAAACCTGTAAACAAATGTTCACAGCAACTTGATTCACAGTAACTCCAAACTGGAAACACGCTAGATGTCCTCCAATGGGATGAACAGTTAGACCATGGCTCCTCCACACCATGGAAATTACTCAGCAATAGAAAGGAATAAACCATTGATGCACCAACAACCTGGATCAATCTCATGAGAATTACCCTGAGTCCCGAAAGGTTATATGCCATATAATTCATTATGTGAGTCTTTTTTTTTTTTTTTTTTTTTTTTTAAGATGGAGTCTCGCTCTGTCACCCAGGCTGGAGTGCAGTGGCATGATTTCAGCTCACTACAAGCTTCGCCTCCTGGGTTCACGCCATTCTCCTGCCTCAGCCTCCTGAGTAGCTGGCACTACAGGCGCCCACCACCATGCCCAGCTAAGTTTTTGTATTTTTTAGTAGAGACGAGGTTTCACCATGTTGGCCAGGATGGTCTCGATCTCCTGACCTCGTCGTGATCCACCCACCTCGGCCTCCCAAAGTGCTGGGATTACAGGTGTGAGCCACCTCGCCCGGCCTATGTGACATTCGTAAAATGACAGAAATGGACAACAGATTAATGACTGGAAAATTTAAAAAGGGATGGGAAGGTAGGAGAGAAGTGGGTTTGGCTATAAAAGGCACCATGACAGCTGATTGGTGATGGAAACATCCTGCATCTTGATGGTATCAATGTCAGTCTCCTGACTGTGATATCGTCCTCTAGCTTTGCAAGATGTTACCCTTGGGGAAAGTGGAAAGAGTGCTGGGGATCTCTGTATTATTTCCTAAAACTGCATGTGAGGCCAAGGCAGGCAGATCACTTGAAGTCAGGAGTTTGAGACCAGCCTGGCCAACAAAGTGAAACCCCGTCTCTACTAAAAATATAAAAATGAGTCAGGCGTGGTGCACGCCTGTAATCCCAGCTACTCAGGAGGCTGAGGCAGGAGAATCACTTGGATCCAGGAGAGAGAGGTTGCAGAGACCTGAGATTGCACCAGTGCACTCCAGCCTGGGTGACAGAATGAGATTCTGTCTCAAAAAAACAAAATAAAACAAAACAAACAAACAAAAAAAACTACAATTATCCAAAAAATGTTTTAAGTTAATTTTTTTTAAGTACTAAAAGGGAGGCAAATTAGGAGTGATTTTTTGTGTGTTTGTTTGTTTTGAGACAGGGTCTCGCTCTGTTGCCCAGGCTAGAGTACAGTAGTGTGATCATGGCTCACTGAAGCCTCAAAATCCCAGACTCAAGCAAGCCTCCTAACTCAGCCTTCTGAGTAGCTAGGACTACAGGCATGAACCATGATGCCTGGCTAATTTTTTAAATTTCTGTAGAGACAGGGCCTCACTATGTTTCCCAGGCTGTTCTCGAACTCCTGAGCTCAGGTGATCCTACCCCCCCTCAGCTTCCCAAAGTGCTGGGATTACAGGAGTGAGTTACTAGGTCTGGCCACCAGTGGTATTTTAAGAACAGGCGATCTGTTCTTCATGTTTTCTGCTCTGCAGCTTTCAGAATGCAAACGTGGTGAACATAGCTAGGATATAGAAGATATAGAAACTGTCTCTTTTATTTATTTCCTTGCCTTTTAACTTTTTATTTGGAAGTACTTTCACTTACAGAAAAGTCGTACCCCAAAAACAGTATAAAGAACACCACAACTGTACCCATATTCACTGGTGGTTACCAATTTAACCATTTGCTTTATTATAATTTCTTTCTTTTTTTTTTCGAGATGGAGTCTCACTCTGTTGCCAAGCTGCAGTGCAGCGGCACGATCTCGGCTCGCTGTAACCTCCGCCTCCTGAGTTCAAGCGATTCTCCTGCCTCAGCCTCCTGAGTAGCTGGGACTACAGACATGCACCACCATGCCCAGCTAATTTTTCGTATTTTAGTAGAGACGGGGTTTCACCATGTTGGCCAGGATGGTATCAATCTCCTGACCTCGTAATCTGCCCGCCTTGGCCTCCCAAAGTGCTGGTATTACAGGCATGAGCCACTGCACCTAGCCCCTAATTTCTTTCTTTATAGGTATGTATGTATATGTGTGTATGTGTGTGTGTACTTGAGGGTGAGTTGCATACATCATGGCCCATTCTCCTAAATACTAAACTACGTGTTTGCTGAGAATAGCAGTGTGCTCTTACACAGCACAGAACACTTCACTTCCATAAATTTATCAGATACACTTCAATCTATGATTTGTATTCAAATTTTGTTAGTTGACCCAATAATGTCCTTGATGGCATTTTTCCTCCTTCAGTACAGGATGCTGTTTAGAGTCAGGTATTACATTTTGTTGTCTTTTCTCTTTTAATCTGAAACATCTCCACAGCTTTTGTCTTTTATGATACTGACATTTTTATGGAATACCATTTCCAAGCTGTCTTCCTCCCTTTTCAAACAGAATGTAACAGCTGCCTTAGTACAGACGTATAGTACCTTATATTGTGACAGATATCTGCATAGAAAAATCCACACTTAATAAGAACCTCTAACTCGAGGTATATCCCATGTCCCATCCTGAAGCTGCGTTCTTAAATAGGCTCCCAGCCTCTCTAGCAACTTGCATGCCCTCCATTTTGCCAGTTTGCCAGCTGGAAATGTGTCCAAGGCTTTCCTATTTGGAACTAGAGGTTCCCACAGCTACATTCCTATTCAACACAACAAATAAAAGAAAACTAAAAACATAACTGTTTTGTAAATCCCCAAATAAGAGAGTGAAAAGAACAGCCACAACGTCTACCTGATAGCATGACTTTAAGCAACTCAACATAATTCAGACATTCAGCAAATACCAGTAACCATAAACCAAGTACCTTCTGCAAGTGCTGGTTGTAGAACAAATCCTTTTCTGAAGGGACAAAGATGAATGTAACTTAAAGTGACAAGAACACTAAGGGAACAGAAGCAAGCCATTTAAGGGTAAAAATGGAATTTTCTGCTATAAAGTAAAGCTATGCATAAAAATAAGACAAAACAGGAGATCTAGTAAGGGTTTATTCATAAGACCCCATGCTGAGGATTTCAAGGAGACAGTCACGTTTCTGGGGTAACTGACTATGGGATTGTCCCTCATGGGGCCAAGTAACCTGTCAAAGCAACAAGGCTTCCTACTCAACATGCCCTGTGGCCACCCTGCCAGCCGGAGGGTCTATCTGAAGCCTTGAACAGCTGTCAACATGCCTTGAATCCAACAGGTCCTGATGTGACCTCGGTCTTTTACCTCTGCACAAAGTTACGGCTTATGGTTGTTTGGACAGTCTGGTTTGTTTGTTGATCCTTTGGTCTGAAAGACTGTTTTCTTCTTTTTTTGAGATGGGGTCTTGCCCTCTCACCCAGGCTGAGTGCAGTGGCACGATCTCAGCTCACTGCAACCTCCACCTCCCAGGTTCAAGTGATTCTCCTGCCTCAGCTCCCTGAGTAGCTGGGACTATAGGCGCACGCCACCATACCCAGCTAATTTTTGTATTTTCAGTTTCACCATGTTGGCCAGGCTGGTCTCCAACTCCTGACTTCAGGTGATCCGCCTGCCTCGGCCTCCCAAAGTGCTGGGATTGTAGGCGTGAGCCACCACACCCGGCCCAAGGCTTTTTTTTTTTTTTTTTTTTTAATTACTTGCATTCATCCTGTGGTTTCCATTCCAGCTCATGGCATCCTGCCCAGGGCATCACTCCCTCCCTCTTCACCTCCTGCCACAGCCTCCTCCCTCTCCCTTTTCCAAGGTTCTCATGCACGGCTGCCAGGTTCCTCGCCGGGAGGACAGCCCTGATCACCTCCTGTGGATGGGCTCTTCTCGAGCATGGCTTCCAAGTTCCCGGATTCACAGGTAGGGAAACCGACCAGGGACAGGTATCACCCAAGGCCACATGGCTGCACAGTGGCTGGCTGGAGCTAAGGTCAAGGTCTTCCTACCCCCAATGGGGTAGAGCCTTTCCCACTTAGCCACCTTGCTTGGCTGGGCCGCACCCCTTCAGGCCCCTCTGCAAACCTCAGAACCACCTACAGCTTCTGCCTGGGCCCTGAAAGCTGCCCGAGGGGACCTTTTAGCAGCTAGGTCGGAGCATATCCAGTCCCCTAAGAAGCCCCCACTGGTCCCCATCCCATGGCCTTTCACACACAACACAAACCAGAGTCTTCACAATGGCCCTGGCCTCCACGAGACTAGTCCTGCCTCTCCCCTGGGACCTCCTGACCTCCTTCTCCTCCTCTCCAGGACACTGCTCCAGTCACACTTCCTGGCTGCTCCCCCCATGAGCTCACCCTGCCGCCCTCCCTGTCAGGATGCTCCCATCCTGATGTCTGCTCCACCTGTTCTCACCTGTTTCCAGCCCTTCCTCAGACGCTAGGTCCTGGTCACCACCTCAGGGAGGCCAGCCTGGACCAGCCTCCTGGCACCCTCGCCCCTTCTGGCACCCCTGACCCACTTGCCCGCTCTGGGCTTGCTCCTCCTACTGTACCTGGAGGCAGCTAACTCACCAGGCCAGCTGCTCCATCACTCCACTCATGACCTGTCTGTCCCTGCCACAGCATCAGCTCTCACAGACGAGGGTGTCATGGGTTTTGTTCATTATGTATCTTAGAACAATGCCTGGTACAGAGAAGGAGCTCAATAAATAGCTGATGGAGTTTGAACCAGAATGCATGAATCTTCTCCTCATGTCCCCTTGTAGGCCCTGGACTCTGGCCAAAATAGATGACTCGGCATCTGCCAGCCCCACCCCAGGCTTCCTGGACTCTGTACCTTTTTTTTTCTTCTTCTTTATGAGACAGAGTCTCACTCTGTTGCCCAGGCTGGAGTGCAGTGGCGCAATCTTGGCTCACTACAACCTCTGCCTCCTGGGCTCAAGCAATTCTCCTGCCTCACCCTCCCAAGTAGCTGGGATTACAGGCACCTGCCACCGTGCCTGGCTAAGTTTTGTATTTTTAGTACAGACGGGGTTTTGCCATGTTGGCCAGGCTAGTCTTGAACTCCTGACCTCAGGTGATCCGCCTGTCTCGGCCTCCCAAACTGCTGGGATTACAGGTATGAGCCATTGCACCAGGCCCTGGCCTCTGTACTTTATCCTACTTCTTTCTGCCAGGAATGCATCCCCATTCTACACATTTGAGGGGCGGTACGGATGCCTTTCCTCCTCAAAGTGCTCAGGATCCCTCCAGGGAAAGGACTTCATCTCTCCTCTGAATCACCACAGCTCTCATTGTGGGTATTGATATATGCCTTTTCTGCTCAACTGACCTGTACCTCTTGGAGGAAGAATTCTTGTCTGTCATCTTCTTCTCCTACACAAGGCAGATGTTCAGTGAAAACTTACAGAATGAATCTGACATGGGTGCTAAATTCCGAACATTGTTCCCTGTCTTACAAAAACTCAAATCAGGACTGGTGCAGTGGCTCACGCCTGTAATCCCAGTACTTTGGGAGGCTGAGACAGGCTGATCCCTTGAGTCCAGGAGTTTGAGACCAGCCTGAGTGATAAGACAAAACCCCGTCTCTACAAAAAAAGAAAAAAAAATTAGCCAGGCGTGGTTGTGCATGCCTGTGGTCCCAGCTGCTTAGGAAGCTGAGGTAGGTGAATCACTCAAGGCCAGGAGTGAGCCAAAATCATGCCACTGCACTCCAGCCTGGGTGACAGAGTAAGACCTTGTCTCAACAAAACAAAACAACTCCCACCCCCCTGCCACCAAAAACACACTTAAATCATTTTAAGTAACGAACCTATGAAAAGAGCCTGTATATAGTACAAGTATTTAAAGGACAAGGCTGGTTGCAGAACAAATGTTTTTCTAAAAAAAAAACAAAGATGAATGCAACTTAAAGTGATGAGAATGCTAATGGAACAGAAGCAAGCTGTTTAAGAGAAAAACTGAATTTTCTTGTTAAAAAGTAAAGTTCCTGAAGTGCATCCCATGACAGCCTGGGAGAGAGTGCATTGAACAGTTTTCGGGCCATTTAAATTGTCTGTAAGTCAGCTCTGTAAAGTCCACATCATTCAAGTAAACATAATCAGGATGCCTACATGTGCTCAGTGTCAGATGTCAGTATCCCTTGTGTGACACGAGGCCTTTCTTAAGACGATTGACACCTTCCCAATACTGAGTTGTACCTTCCATGAACATAGTATATCCATCTATTTATTTGGGCTATATTTAAGCTCTCTTAATAACATAATCAGTTTTCTGAGTAGAGACCTTACATAGCTTTTTCAGATTTATTCCTAGATATAGATACATTATAAATGTAACTTTTAATTAATAAACTTTCTTATTTAGAGCAGTTTTGGGCTTACAGAAAAATTGAGTGGAAAGTACAAAGAAGTCTCATATACCACCTCATTCCCACCACAGTTTCCCTGTTATTATCATCTTGCATTGGTGAGGTCATTTGTTGCCATTGATGAGCCAATATTGACATATTATTGCTAACTGAAGTCCACAGTTTTCATTTTCACTCTTTGTGTTGTATATTTTATGGGTATTGACAAATGCCTAATAACACGTATTCATCATTACAGTACCATACAGAATAGTTTCACTGCCCTAAAAATCCCTGTGTTCCACCTACTCATTCCTCTTTCCCTCCCCATGAGCCCCTGGCAACCACTGACGCATCTTTTAACTGTCTCCATAGTTTTGCCTTTCCCATAATATCTAGCGTTGGAAGCAGACAGTATATAGCTTTTTCACTTTGAGTTCTTTCAGGTATATAACATTTTTGAAAATAAGTGGTATTATTTGCCAAAATGTTTTCCAAACTGGCTGCTATCATTTTACATTCCCATCAGCAGTATATGAGAGTTCTTATTCCACACTCTTATGCATAGTTGGTCACACTGCTTAATTACAGCCACTCTTGTGGGTGTGTAGCGGTATCTTTCTACCAAGAGAGATGTCTATTAACTTGCATCTCCCTAATGACTAATGAGGGAAAGGCACACGAACATCTTTTCATGTGCTTGCTTACCATCCATTCAAACGGACATGTCCTTTGTTGAAGAGTCAGTTCATCTTTTGCCCATTTTTAATTGGGCTGTTTGACATCTTATTGAATTATAATAGTTCTTTATATGACCCATATCCAAGTCCTTTGTCAGATATATGTTTTGCAAATATTTTCTCTAAGTCTATGGCTTGACTTTTCATTTTATTAAGTGTTTTCTGATGAGTAAACGTTTCTAATTTTGAGGATGGATAATTTATTAATTTTTTCTTTAATAGTTTATGCTTTCTTCTTTAAGCGACTGAGTCTTACTCTGTGGCCCAGGCTGGAGTGCAGTGGCATGGTCATAATTCACTGCAAGCTTCAACTCCTGGGCTCAAGTGATCCTCCTGCCGTAACCTCCTGAGTAGCTAGGACTACAGACATGTGCCACTGTGCCTGGCACAGTTTTTTTTTTTTTTTTGTAGAGACCCACTCATGTTGCCCAGGCTGCTCTTGACTCCTGGCCTCAAGCTATCCTCCCACCTCAGTCCCTCAAAGCATTGGGATGACAGGTGTAAGCCAGCATACCTGGCCTAGTTAATGCTTTTCAAATCATGTTTAAGAATCCTTGCCAAACTCCAAATCAAAAGAATTTTCCCATATTTTTCTTCTGGAGGTTTTATAGTTTTAACTCTTTTTTTTACCACAGGGTCTCACTTTGTCACCCAGTCTGGAGTGCAATGGTACAATCATGGCTCACTGTAGCCTTGACCTATCTGGGCTCAGGTGATCCTCCTACCTCAGACTCTTGTGTAGCTGGGACTACAGGTGAGTGCCATCAAGCTCAGCTAATTTTTTGATTTTTTTGTAGAGATGGTGTTTTGCTATGTTGCCCATGCTGGTCTTGAACTCCTGGACCCAAGTGATCCACCCACCTTGGCCTCTCAAAGTGCAGGATTACAGGCATGAGCCACTGCACCTGGCCAGTTTTAACTCTTACAATTAGGTGTATGACCCATTTCAATAATTATTATTATATGACAATATAATACACTATCATATAATATGATATATATTACGTAATATATATTATATATACTATTACATAATAGTATAATATAATGATAATAATTATGAGTTTGTAGTACTGTGAACTGAGGGTTAAGGTTCTGTTTTTTTGTTTTTTTTTTTTTTGGACGGAGTCTCACTCTGTCACCCAGGCTAGAGTGCAGTGGCGTCATCTTGGCTCACTGCAAGCTCTGCCTCCTGGGTTCATGCCATTCTCCTGCCTCAGCCTCCTGAGTAGCTGGGACTACAGGCGCCCGCCACCTCGCCTGGCTAATTTTTTGTATTTTTAGTAGAGACAAGGTTTCACTGTGCTAGCCAGGATGGTCTTGATCTCCTGACCTTGTGATCCACCCGCCTCGGACTCCCAAAGTGCTGGGATTACAGGCATGAGCCACCGCGCCCGGCCGGGTTGAGGTTCTTTTGCATATGGCTATCCAGTTGTTCCAGTATCATTTGTTGAAAAGATTATCTTTTCCCCAGTTAAATGACTTGGCACTTTGCTGAAAATCAATTGACCCTGTATGTGTGGATCTATTTCTGGGCTTGCTATTCTGTTCCATTCATCTAATTGTCTATTTTCATATCAATACCATACTGTCTTGATTACTGTAGCTTTATAATAATTCTTGAAATCATGTAGTCGAAGTCCTTCAATTATGTTGTTCTTTTTCAAAGTTATTTTAGCAACTCAAGGTCCTTTGCATTTCCATATAAACTTTAGAATCAGGTTATCCAATTCTACAAATAGGCATGCTGAGGTCTGATTCTGATTGCTTTGAATCTGTAGATCATTTTGGGAAGAATCGCCATCCTAATGATACTGAGTCTTCTGATCCAAGAGCATGTTATAACTTGCCATTTATTTAGGTTTTTTAAAATTTCTCTTAGTAGTGTTTTGTAGATTCCAGTGTACAGGCCTCACATGTTTTATCTCTGAGCATTTCATAATTTTCATGCTTACTTTTTTTTTTTTTTTTTTTTTTTGAGATGGTAGTCTTGCTGTGTCACCCAGGCTGGAGTGCAGTGGCACAATCTCGGCTCACTGCAAGCTCTGCCTCCTGGGTTCAAGCGATTCTCCTGTCTCAGCCTCCCCAGTAGCTGGGATTACAGGCGCCCGCCACCACAACCAGCTAAGTTTTGTATTTTTAGTAGAGATGGGGTTTCACCATGTTGGCCAGACTGGTCTTAAACTCCTAACCCCAAATGATCCACCTGCCTCGGCCTCCCAGAGTGCTAGGATTACAGGCATGAGCCACTGCACCGGCCTGGTATATCCACTTTTATAAAATGCCATGTGGGTTTGTCACTGAGAGACAAGGAGGCGACACAACCACATGCTTTGCAGTCTGCGCATGAAACTGACCGACAGATGCTCAGGGACCAATCACAGACCAACTTTGAGAGACGTGATGCAATTGGTCAGTGATCATCATGCACATCGGTTATCTATACTGTGATTTGTAGGCTGAAGAACTGGCGGCAGAGCTTGTACTTCATACAGCACTCACAGTGCACACACCATGGGAGCTGGGATCTGATCTGTATTGTTGGGAGACCACTATAATTTAACTAAACAGTGACAATTTTTTTATTTTTAAAAACAGAGATGGGGTTTCACTATGTTGCCCAGGCTGGTGTCAAACTCCCAGACTCAAGCAATCCACCTACCTTGGCCTCCCAAAGTGCTGGGATTACACGCATGAGCCACTGCAGCCGGTCACTGACTGAAATTTACGCATAATGGAACGGTGCAAAGGGAGGAAAGCCTGCATTTGAAAAATTGTCCTTAAAAATTAGAGGCCTAGGATGAGGCTCTGTTCCTCCAGAAGGATATTCACTTGCTTCTGCCAGGTATCTGAGGTCCTTGCAATCTGAGATCACCTTAATCAGTCTCAAGGATTGGGCGTAGCTAGAACTGGACTTCAGTCCTTGATTAAGCTGATCTGTTTCCAGGTCACCTGTACTCCTAGGATGGAGTTTTTTTGGGTTCCAGTCCAAAGTTCGGGATGTTTACCAGGGTCTTCCCTTCTTAGTAGGCTTTATGTACAAGCGTTTGACTCTAGCCCCTCAAAAGTGCCACTCAGGCCCTTAACTGCTTCTTTCATAAATTGGCCAACACCCCAGGGGCACGATGGCCCCAAATGTCAAGTTTCCATCTTCTCCAGACCATGGCCTGGCAGTTCTTCATTATCTTGTAAACTCTCCAATTCCTCCACATATGTTTAAAGATTCCGTCCACCTTTGCCAGTTAACTTCCAAACTACTGAGCCACTGTCAGAAATGGAGTGCCCTGGCTGGGTGCGGTGGCTCACACGTGTAATCCTACCACTTTGGGAGGCCAAGGCGGGAGGATCACCTGAGGTCAGGAGTTCAAGGCCAGCCTGGCCAACATGATGAAATCCCATCTCTACTAAAAACACAAAAACTAGCCAGGTATGGTGGTGGGCACCTGTAGTCCCAGTATCTCGGGAGGCTGATGTGGGAGAATCACTTGTGACCAGGAGGTGGAGGTTGCAGTGAGCTGAGATTATGCCACTGCACTCCAGCCTGGGCAACAGAGTGAAATTCTGTCTCAAAAAAATAAATAAATAAAATTAAAAAAAGAAATGGACTTCCCCATCTTAACATTCTCAAACTATCCCAAATTTATCAGCCCTACATTTTGAAATAGCTACCTGTCTCATTATTTTTTTGCTTCCATGGCTACAAAGAAGTAATTCTGTAAACTTCAATGAAATCTGACCAGGCGTGGTGGCTCACACCTATAATCCTAGCACTTTGGGAGGCAGAGGCGGGCGGATCACGAGGTCAGGAGATCGAGACCATCCTGGCTAACACGGTGAAACGCTGTCTCTATTAAAAATACAAAAAATTAGCCAGGCGTGGTGGTGGGCGCCTGTAGTCCAAGCTACTCAGGAGGCTGAGGCAGGAGAACGATGTGAACCCGGGAGGCAGAGCTGGCAGTGAGCCGAGATCGCGCCACTGCACTCTAGCCTGGGCGACAAAGCGAGACTCAGTCTCAAAAAATAACAATAATAATAAATAAAGTAAATAAATAAATAAATAAATAAATAAATAAAATCCATAGATTGGAATAGGAAAACAATTACATTTCTATCCTTAATGTTTTCCTCATATTCAGACAACATTACCCAAATAACTTTCTCATTAAAACACTAATACAATTTTCAAACAGAAAACTGTCACTTTGTAATAAGCACAAGAGTACAGATTTAAATGGAGGGGAAGGCTTCATTAAATACTTCCTATGCTGGGCCACCTTCTAGCAGCTGAGGGTACAGCTGGGGAGAAAACAGAGAGACATCTCTGTTGTCATGGAGCCGCCATTCTAGGGAGGGGAGACAGGTGGGAAACAGACAAATCAAGAAAGCATGTACCGGCTGGGCACAGTGGCTCATGCCTGTCATCCCAGCACTTTGGGAGGCTGAGGCCAGCAGATCACCTGAGGTCAAGAGTTCAAGACCAGCTTGGCCAACATAGCGAAACCCCATCTCTACTAAGAATGCAAAAATTAGCCAGGCATGGTGGCGGGCGCCTGTAATCCCAGCTACTCAGGAGGCTGAGGCAGGAGAATGGCTTGTACCCAGGAGGTGGAGGTTGCAGTGAGCTGAGATCGCACCACTGCACTCCAGCATGGGTGACAGAGTGTGACTCTGTCTCAAAAAAAAAAAAAAAAAAAAAAAAAGAAGAAGAAGAAGAAAGCATGTACTACATGGTGACAGGTAGAGGGAAGGGCTGAAAGTATAAATAAGGTGTTCAGGGAAGGTCTCTGCGAAGGGGTCAGGGGGAATGGGGTGCAGTCATGACAGCCTTCCCACCTATAAACAGGGCACCGAGCTGTGATGGTCCCATGAGGCCTGCTGCCTCCCGGTACTCCCAGCACCCTTCCACTCACTTGGACCCTGGGCAGCCATGATCACGGCTTTCCCCCCAACACTATCCTAATGCAGGGAAAAGGAGGCAGCTGCCACACTCAGCCACTCACACGCTGCGTGTCAGACGTATCACTCCCCTACACACTCACCCACGGCATGAGGCCAGCACTCCAGCCCTACGCCAGCTGCCTAATGTCCCGGGCAACTAGGCATGGCTGCTCATCCTGGGTGTTACAGAGCCATCCTTGATTGACACAGCTGGATGCTGACCAGCTTCTCACGTTTGAGCATGAACAGGCCACACTCAGTTCCCTCCATGCACCACACTTCACTGAGCAAGTGTGAGTTGCTACTAGACTGTGGACTTCCTCGTGTGGAAGCCAGATCATGGCCCCCAAAGATATCCACTCCCCAATCCTGGGGCTGGTGGATGTGTTACCCTATGTGCAAAAGGAGCTCTACAGATTTAACAGAGGGTACTGCTGTGGGTTGACTGGTGTCCCCTCGAAAGATGTGTTGAAGCCCTACCCCTCCCCATACCTCAGATTATGAGCTTATTTGGAAACAGGGTCACTGCAGATGTAAGCAGTTGAGATGAGGTCATGGAGTGGGTTGGGCGCTAAGCCAATATGACTGGTGCCCTTATCAAAAGGAAATTTGGATGCAGACACAGACACACAGGGAGCAGGCCACATGAAGACGAAGGCAGAGCTTGGAGGGATGTGGCCACAAGCCAAGGAGAGCCAACAACTGACGGCCACAACCGGAAACCAGGAAAGGCAAGGAAGAAGGCTACCAGAGCCTTTGGAGGGAGTGTGGCTGTGCTGACGCCTTGATTGGGAACTGCTGTCCTCCTGAAGAGGGAATAAATGCCTGTTGTTGAAGCTACCCAGTTCATGGTACTTTGTTATAGCAGCCCTGGGACACAGGTGAGGGTACAGGCTCTGGGAGGGGAGAGCATCCTGGGTGATCCAGGTGGGCCCAGTCTGATCACCTGAGCTCTTAAAAGCAGACAACTTTCTCTGGCTGGAGTCAGAGAGATGCAGCAAAAGAAATGGCAGGAGTGAGGTGGTGAAGGCGAGGTCAGAGATCAGACGCAAGAGGACTCTACCTGTGTGGCTGCAAGCCAGGAAATGCACACAAGTCCCGGCAGCTGAGAATGGCCAGGAGACGGGACTGCATATTTTCAAAACTTGTAAAACTGTATGCCTGGAAAAATGAATTTTAGGCCGGATGCTGTGGCTCACACCTGTAATCCCAGCACTTTGGGAGGCCAAGGTGGGTGGATCACCTGAGGTCAGGAGTTTGAGACCAACCTGGCCAACATGGAGAAACCCCATCTCTACTAAAAATACAAAAATTAGCTCAGCATTGTGGCGCATGCCTGTAATCCCAGCTACTCGAGAGGCTGAGACAAGAGAATCGCTTGAACCCAGGAGGTGGAGGTTGCAGTGAGCCAAGATTATGCCATTGCACTCCAGCCTGGGCAAGAGCGAGACTCTGTCTCAAAAAAAAAAAAAAAAAAAAAAAAAAAAAAGAATTTTACTGTAGGTAAGTTATATCTTAATAAACCCGACTTTATTTATTTATTTATTTAGAGGTAGAATCGCACTCTTGTCACCCAGGCTGGAGTGGCACGATCTCGGCTCACTGCAACCTCCCTAGTTCAAGAGGTTCTCTGTCTCAGCCTCCGAGTAGCTGGGATTACAGGTGCCCACCACTATGCCCAGCTAATTTTTTTGTAGTTTTAGTACAGACAGGGTTTCACCGTGTTGGCCAGGCTGGTCTTAAACTCCTGACCTCATGTAATCCGCCCGCCTCAGCCTCCCAAAGTGCTGGGATTACAAGCATGAACCACTGCACTCGGCCAACCCGACTTTAAAAAAACACCAATACAAACCCTCAAACCCATCTCCACGGCCTGATTTCTTGGGAATGAATAGAGTGGGGAGTCAGCCATGGAAGGCTGGCAGGACACATTGTCGTCACTCCCACAGGGGAAGGCCGTGTGGACAACTTCTCCAAGGACATCAGGGAGCCAGCCCTGCTCCCACCTGATGTAGCGGGGCCCAGGAGCCCCGGGCAGGATATGGCTGCCTCCCTCCCCACCGCCCTGGCTGGGCAAAGCAGGACATGGCTGCCCTGGAAGGCACAGACCACTCATGTCACATCGCCCTGGGAAAGGGGCTTCGAGAAAGGCCTGCATTTGTCTAGGGAATCATCTACCTCTCATTTCTATCAGACCAAATGGAGTCAAGCTCGCAACAGCCAGGCGCCTGCTCTTCCCGCTCCACGGCTGGTTTTCAGGGAGCCACTGTCCCGCTTATGTGACTGTGGTGGAATCGTGGCCGTGAGGGCTCATCTGCTTTTCAGGCTGGAACCAGCAGTGACAGAGCAAAGGCTGAGGCCACAACTAAGCAGGCAGTGTGTCTTCAATACAGGTCATTAGATGCATGATTAGAGTTAATAATCACCTAGGATTTAAATTCTGCTAACCTATGTGGGTCAAAAGGAGTTTAACTTGAGCACTTAATGCCTTTAAGATCATAATCAGGAGAACTAAAATGAGCTCTCAAGTTTCTTGGATAATTTGTATTCACTCTTTCCTCTCTCTGGACCTGGTTCTTTTTTTTTGTTTTGTTTTGTTTTGAGATGGAGTCTAGCTCTGTTGCCCAGGCTGGAGTGCAGTGGCCAGATCTCAGCTCGCTGCAAGCTCCGCCTCCCGGGTTTTACGCCTTTCTCCTCCCTCAGCCTCTGGAGTAGCTGGGACTACAGGTGCCTGCCACCTTGCCCGGCTAGTTTTTTGTATTTTTTAGTAGAGACGGGGTTTCACCATGTTAGCCAGGATGGTCTCGATCTCCTGACCTCATGATCTGCCCGCCTCGGCCTCCCAAAGTGCTGGGATTACAGGCGTGAGCCATCGCGCCCGGCCCTGGACGTGGTTCTTTAGTGAAAGGAAATTCCGAAGTTTAAAGACAACCACATCTGGAGCCACAGGTTCCGTTCACTGGCAGATGCAGCACACATGCCCCGGTGACCCCCGTGACCCTCTGTCCCTGCTCTTTCCACGCTGTGAGCTGCTCTCAGTTTCCCTCCATGCCTCTCCTTCAAGCTGGGAGTCTGCCAGTTATGCGAGGCCGTGGTTGGTAGTGGCAGGGAATCGTGCCCACTGTTTTACATGGCAGGACAGCACATGGCATGCAGCAGGTGCGCAGTAAATATTTGCTGAATAAATGAACTCAGGAATGAATGACTGACGAATGCCCCTAATAGCTGCTCAAGTGAAGGCAGAACTTGTCAAATCAGAGTGACTCAAATGCTATAGGGTGTCTGAAGGACAAAACTCCTGCCTCTAGTTTGGGAGAGCAACAAGGAAGGCTTCAGGAAGGAGGTGGCATTTAAGACTTGAGGAATCTCAAGTGGTGGGTGCCTGGCAGGAGCCGCAGGCTCCCACAGCCAGTCCTGAAGCACCTACCTTGCTGGTTCAACTGTGAGCTACTCAGAAGGCTGAGGCAGGAGAATCGCTTAAACCCAGGAGGCAGAGGCTGCAGTGAGCCGACATTGCACCACTGCACTCCAGCCTGGCAACAGCAAGACTCTGACTCAAAAATAATAAATAAATAAATAAAAGTAGAACTCAGAAAAGGAATTAATTTCTTCCGAGAGACAAAAAGATGAGATTCTAGCCTAAGGTGTAACACATCCATCCACCAGGTATCATTTTTATACACATGACATTAAATCACCGCAGGCTGAGGCTCTGGGTTCAACCATGAGTGATGAGCCAAGGATTCTGGCCTCGCGGGGTCTCGCGGAGAGCCACTGTCACCAAGCCACCACCTGAATAAACACTGCGTGAGTGCATTGGAGGAAAAGCACCAGGTGTTACAAGAACCTGCCTCAGCATACAACCCCGGCAGGTGGTTCAGGGAGCCTTCCTAAGAGTGAGTTTAAGCTGAGGTCTCAAAGGTAGAGGTCATGGGGGTGCGGCGGGGTATGAGGGTACGGGAGTGTGTCTCTGGCACGCCTAGCTCACGAGAAGAACCGGAAGGGGCTTGTGTAGAAAGCGTGTCGGTTGGTCCTTGGAATGTCAGGGCCGTGCCCTTCTATCAACCTCTCATCCCATAAACATTGGATGGACGGGACAACATTAAGATGGAAGAGGCAATGATAAGCAAGGTAGCACCTATCAAGCCCACACTACCTGCCAGGTGCAGCAATCCAGAGAAACCCTAGTATGCACCCCTCTTGCAGCTGAGGGAAACTGAGTCACAGGCCAGCTGAAAAACCCATGCGCGTCTGAGAGCTGCTAAGTGGTGGGTCAGGACCCTGCACCTTGTCCTGCCTTTGATGTCCCCTGCCCCAGCCCTAGCAGGAGGCTGGCAACTGAGACCAAAAAGGGTCGCCAGGGTCAGGGGAGGGGAAAAAGCAGGACAGCTCAGAATCAGACACACTGAGCGCGAGGGCCTCCAGGAGGGCCCAGGTGACATCTGGAAGGCCGGTGGGTGACAGGTTTGAAGCTCACAAGGGTGATGGTGACGTGCAGGGGGACTTGTGGAGCCAGAGGGGCTGGGGTCATCCAGAAAAGCAAAGGGATCGAATGCTAGCACGGAAAAGGGAACGCCGCTGAGGGCTCCGAGGAAAGCACACACGCACAGTGGGAAAGTCCACGTCTGCTCTCCTGGGCCTGCGGTGATTTAACGTCATGTGTATAAAAATGATACCTGGTGGATGGATGTGTTGCACCTTAGGCTAGAATCTCATCTTTTTGTCTCTCGGAAGAAATTAATTCCTTTTCTGAGTTCTACTTTTATTTATTTATTTATTATTTTTGAGTCGGAGTCTTGCTGTTGCCAGGCTGGAGTGCAGTGGCGCAACGTCGGCTCACTGCAGCCTCTGCCTCCCGGGTTTAAGCGATTCTCCTGCCTCAGCCTTCTGAGTAGCTGCGATTACAGCCACACCACGCCCAGCTAAATTTTGTATTTTTAGCAGAGACAGGGTTTCACCATGTTGGCCAGGATGGTCTCAATCTCTTGACCATGTGATCCACTCACCTGAGTTCTAATTTTTAATTGTTCCTTCTTGTCTTTCAGAGGCTTCCTCCTTGAAGAGTCTACAGCAGACCTGATACCATAATTGGGCATACATCCTTCTAAATCCCTTCTAGAA
Organism: Piliocolobus tephrosceles; assembly: GCF_002776525.5. NCBI lineage: Eukaryota > Metazoa > Chordata > Mammalia > Primates > Cercopithecidae > Piliocolobus > Piliocolobus tephrosceles. The sequence goes on along the minus strand of NC_045452.1, from coordinate 28,024,849 downwards.
TATGATTTAACCTACTAAGAAAGCCCACATTTGAATTCATTCATTCCAAAAAAAGTCTCGGTCCACTTCCTAGGTTTTGAGCTCTTTTTATGAGTCCATGGAAGCTGCCATGGTTTTCTCTGCGTCCATGGCCATGTTTTCCATCTGGGTTCTTGTTTCTTTTAAGTCTTATACCTCTATTAGTATTAAAGATCATCAGCCGTGCTTAAGTGTGGTTAAATATTCACTTTCACTTAGACTTCTGACCTAGACACTAACAGCTAACCTTGCTAGATTCATCTAAGTAAAGAGAATGCGGCAGGGCAAAAAAGCCAATAATTTCTGGTTTCCAGAGTGAAAGAAAAATACTGGGCTGGACATGATGAATCACATCTGTAATCCCAGGACTTTGGGAGGCTGAGGCAGGCAGATCACTTGAGCCCAGGAGTTTGAGACGAGCTGAACATGGCTAAACCCCATCTCTACAAAAAACACAAAATCTAGTTGGGTGTGGTGATGCACACCTGTAGTCCCTGCTACTCAGGAGGCTGAGGTGGGAGGATTGCTTGAGCCCGAGAGGTGGAGGTTGCAGTGAGCTGAGATCGCACCACTGCACTCCAGCCTGGCAACAGAGTGACACCCTGTCTATAAATAAATAAATAAAAATACGATATTGGGCCGGGTGCGGTGGCTCACGCCTGTAATCCCAGCAGTTTGGGAGGTGCAGCGGTCGGATCATGAGGTCAGGAGTTTGAGACCAGCCTGGCCAATATGGTGAAACCCTATCTCTACTAAAAATACAAAAAATTAGCCGGGTGTGGTGTAGTACCTTGAACCCAGAAGGCAGAGATTGCAGTGACAGAGCGAGACTTCATCTCAAAAACAAACAAACAAACAAACACCGATACAGATTTCTTATATTGGCACTCTGCTAAATACTCTTCACATTTCTCTGTTCCCACGTGAAGCCTGGGACTTTGAAGGCATTGCTACTGCTCTGAATTGAAAGCTTCCACTTACAAGTTTCTCCTGGAAGGATCCCCGCTGGCTGCCATCCTTAGCTGGGAATGGGAGCCTGCTCCTCTGGGTTCAGTGCACCAGCCCTGGATCCACACTGCCCAGCCCTTCACTGGCGGTTCCAAACGGTGGTTTTCAGGCTGCTACAGTGGTGGTTGGCATCTTCCATTCACAGCTTGTGATCGGAATCTCTGTCCCTACAGTACTTCTGGGTGTACACACTTTCTTCCCTTCTTCCCTGGGTCTGGGATCCTCTATCTTGGCTTTGGAGGCACCCACAACCACCCTCGGTGTCATTAGTCATCACTTGTCACGCCAGCTCTTTGAACCCTGTTAGTGCCAGCTTTTTCTCTCAAGGATCCTTGGCTTCAAACACATTTAAATACCCTCTCCCCTTCATGCCTCTCATTTTCCAAAGCCTTCGTCCCAGCATAGCACTCTCCCTTGAGTCCCGCCTTCAAGATCTTCGCATAATTGAACTTAAAAAAAAAAAAAAATCCCCTCTTTCAGAACACCTCGCTGAATAGAATAGATTAGGCTTATTTTTATGATTTGAAAATTACAACAATAGAGTGCCTTCCTTTCTGGAAAAGGCTCTCAACAAAGTGAGTTTTTCTAAGGAAAGAAGAGAATGAAAATTGCGTTCTAAACTTTTGTGCACTTCTGATTGCTTGTGAATCACAGCGGAGCTGCGCAGAGATGGGAAGCCCACGCTCCCTTGCCTGTATCTGGTGACAGGTTCTGTAACATGTGTCAAAGTGGGGGGAAGACAAAGACAAATGTACTGCTCAAGCAAAATACTCTGCTTCACAAATTGTAAAGTCCAAGGACACCGTCAACAGGTCAAATACCGCCCTGTTTGTTTCTGTTACAAATAACTTTCACCTACTCAGAGATGATTCCAATTTAAAGCAAATTTCTAACTTCTCTGAACATTTTTTTTCTTTAAACATCATTTGTGTTAATTTCATCCCCAATGCACAGATAGAAAAACAGAAGCCGGGGCCGGGCGCGGTGGCTCAAGCCTGTAATCCCAGCACTTTGGGAGGCCGAGACGGGCGGATTACGAGGTCAGAAGATCGAGACCATCCTGGCTAACATGGTGAAACCCCGTCTCTACTAAAAAATAATAAGAAAAAAAAACTAGCCGGGCAAGGTGGCGGGCGCCTGTAGTCCCAGCTACTCGGGAAGCTGAGGCAGGAGAATGGCGTAAACCCGGGAGGCGGAGCTTGCAGTGAGCTGAGATCACGCCACTGCACTCCAGCCTGGGCGACAGAGCGAGACTCTGTCTCAAAAAAAAAAAAAAGAAAAACAGAAGCCGGGTGTGGTGGCTCACACCTGTAATCCCAGCACTTTAGGTGGCTGAGGCGGGCGGATCACTTCAGGTCAGGAGTTTGAGACCAGCCGGGCCAACATGGTGAAAGCCCGTCTCTACTAAAAATACAAAAATTAGCAGTGTGTGGTGGCACATGCCTGTAATCCCAGCTACTCAGGAGGCTGAGGTAGGAGAATCACTGGAACCTGGGAGGCAGAGGTTGCAGTAAGCTGAGACTACGCCAGTGCACTCCAGCCTGGGCAGCAGAGTGAGACTCCAGCTCTAATCCTGCCCCCCCCGCAAAAAAAGAGACACTACCCCAGTTATCAAGCTGTCTCATAAAATGAGCTAAAATAAGACTGCAATCTAGAATTTATCAAATTTACTCATAATCCTAGGCAGAAGGCACTATGTTCCTCATGTTAGCAGCCCACTCGCTGTTATTTTATTCCATGTGGAAAGCTGCCTGAAAATGCTTCAAAAAATTCATCCCATTTAAACATTGCTATAACCATTTCTTCCAGAGATAATAGAAGAAAACTTGTTTCAGATCAAGAATTGCATGTCACTTGATTGGACAATCTGTATTTTACAAGCCACATTGCTGAATTATAAACATGCATTTAAATACGCACGTAAAGCTGACGATGAACTTCTTAGAAAGGGACATATCCACGTGTCAACCTCTAAATAACTAGGTCTCTTTTACTGAAACTTGGCAATTTCTCACCTTGGTGTGGTTATCACATAACCACAGACGTATTCAGTTACAAATGATGCAAAAAAACCTGGGGCCTCACTCACTCTTTTTTTGTCTGAGATGTGTAGTGGTGCGATCTCAGCTCACTGCAACCTCCGCCTCCTGGGTTCAAGCAATGTTCCTGCCTCAGCCTCCTGAGTAACTGGGATTACAAGCACCTGACACCACGCCTGGCTAATTTTTGTATTTTTAGTAGAGACAGGGTTCCACCATGATGGCCAGGCTGGTCTCAAACTCCTGATCTTGTGATCCACCCACCTTGGCCTTCCAAAGTGCTGGGATTACAGGTATGGGCCTCCACGCCTGGCCTCGCTCACTCTTAAAAATGAAAAATGAAAAGGGTGGGGGAGCTTCAACATTCTGCTTTGCTATAGCCTCATCTCAAACCATTCCTATGAAGCTCATAATCTTGGAAGCCATTAGTCCTATATTTGCCTTCCTAACTCTTACTATTCAAAATGATGCTCTTTCGAAGGCTGGCTTGTGGTCTATAAGTTAAAAGTATAAAGCAAGTAAATCTGAATAGAAATCTTCACTCCTCTTTATCTGCAAATCTCTTAAAATGGAGCAAAATAAAAGCAGTTCGACGAGTCCTGCCTCCTGGAACACAAACAATATTTCATCTGAGTTTTCTCTAATTTCTCCTGGGAATATTTTAGCTTCACAATCACAGCGGGAGAAGGACCCTCGCCTTGTTAAATATCAGTGCTGCCCAACTCACTTCCCTTTCGCCATATCCCTTCCCTATGAAGTCAGTTGTTTGGAATTTAAATCCATGATCTTGCAGAAAGAAAGAGGATTTTATCTAAATAGATCCTCAGGCCATCTTATAAAAATTATATTTAATCCATAATATACACCAAACCTAGTGGTGATTACGAAGAGGACCATTTCAGTGGCAGCCCTCACCTTCCTAACACCGTTGTAATGGGAAGTACATATTGGACATCCGGAGGGAACACTTCGTCAGTACAGAAGGAAAAAGAGCTCTCTCAGTCTAGGTGTGGGGGAAGCTGCAGGGGCCTGGGGCAATTTTGCTGCGGTGGGATGGAGCGGGCCACCATCTGTAGGTGCTGCTGTCTACACTCCTGTTTAGGTGCCCCCCCCCCCCATCCAGCCAGCTCCCACCCACATCTCAGTACTGTGGTGACCACAGAGGCCCATCAATACATTCTTCTAGAATTAAATCCTGTTAATCATGTACTTATTCCATGAACATTTACAAGTACCTACTCAGTTTATAGGTTTAGCAGGGCAGAAATAAATAAGACAGCCTCTCTGCCCTCAAGGAATTAGACTCAGTGTGGACAGTCAGACTAACCAGGAACCAGGGTGCAGGCAGCACCGGGCCATGGTTTGACGGAACTGTGTCCGGGCACGGGGAGAGTCACTGGGCCTGCATTTCAGCAGATCCCTCTTCAAGATGAAGAGGCCTGGTTCAGGTATGCCATGGAGTTGGAGTAAAAGCAAATGCAAGGTGTAGTCCCAGAAAATCTGAGGTCACAATCACCTTCAAAACACACAGGAGGCCGGGTGCGATGGCTCACGCCTGTAATCCCGAGACTCTGGGAGGCTGAAGTGGGTGGATCACCTGAGGTCAGGAGTTCAAAACCAGCCTGGCCAACATGGTGAAACCCCATCTCTACTAAAAATACAAAAATTAGCTGGGCATGGTGGCAGATGCCTATGGTGCCAGCTACTTGGGAGGCTGAGGCAGGAGAATTGCCTGAACCTGGGAGGCGGAGGTTGCAGTGAGCCAAGATTGCGCCACTGCACTCCAGCCTGGATGACAGAGCGAGACTCTGTTCCCCCCTCCAAAAAAAAAAAAACACATAGGAACCACTTGTAACAACTTTATTGTACTGGTGGAGAACTCTCTGTCGTATATTCCAAAATGAAAAACAATTTTGGTGTGTAAGGGGAGATGGGGGTATGTTGCTTTCTGAAAGCCTTTGAAAAATCCTAAAATGGCCAGAGTGAAAACAACGCAGGTATCAGCCCTGGCTAAGTGAGAGATGCAGGAGCCAGCGGTATGTCCTCCTTCTTAAGACACCTCCTGAGATGGGCAGTTTTTTAAGCCACCGCTTTGAGCTTCACAACCCTTCAGAGAGGCGGCATGGAGACGAACTTCATTTTCTGATGAGAAAACAGCAGTTTAAAGAAGGGAACAAAGGTCTCTAGGCCTGGCAGGCAGCAGCTAAGGGGCCAGAATCCAAATCTCATGATTAATGACCTAATACCTTTTCCACTATATCAAGCTGCTTTGCTGATACAAAGCAAAATTTCCAAATTTTCAACCACTTTTACCATATGTGAGCCTCAAAACAAATGCAGCTTAGCTGCAAAGATAACCATGACAGGGTGAGACCTAGCAAGGAGTAAGTTATTTTCTTTTCAAAAGCATAAACTTTCAAGACACCATAATATCACTATTAAAAGACACTAATTAAATATCCTAAAAGCAAAGAATGCACACACCTCTGGGTAACAAGCAAATCTGGTCCTGTCTGGAAAATGTGCCTGCATGGTGCTCCTCTCCATAGAAGCTCAGTGCATGCAAGCGGCAGAAATACTTGGAAAAAGAAACACATTCTTTTAAACATGGGCCACTGGAACAGCTAAGGCTTTTTCCTGTTTGATTCTTACCTTAAACTCATCTTATCACCAAGCTGGAAATGTAAATTTTGTGCCCAAGTTTCCCTAACCACATGGCCTTAAAGGTGATCTAGCTTATTCTATGCAATTCATAAGACATAGCACATTTCTACCCCATAATCAAAAACTATACCTTTTTAAAAAGTATCTAGAGCTGGGCGCAGTGGCTCACACCTGTAATCCCAGCACTTTGGGAGGCCGAGGCAGGTGGATCACTTGAGGTCAGGAGTTCAAAACCAGCCTGGCCAACATGGCAAAACCCTGTTTCTATTAAAAATACAAACATTAGCCGGGCGTGGTGGCATGCACCTGTAATCCCAGCTACTTGGGAGGCTGAGGCAAGAGAAGCACTTGAACCCGGAAGGCGGAGGTTGCAGTGAGCTGAGATTGCACCACTGCACGCCAGCCTGGGCAACAAGAGCTAAACTCCATCTCAAAAAAAAAAAAAGAAAAAGAAAAAGAAAAATGGACTCTACACCAAGCTACCAAAAACAAACAAAAACAGTGACTCTCAAGTTCCAAAAAAGCAGAAATCAGACAGGCCACAACCTCTAACTGCAATGTAACAAAATTAGTACAAACATTAAAGAAAAACACTGGCTGCTTGGAAGTGAAGACACTCGTCCTATTTGCCATTAAAAATATATCCATGCACACATAGAAACCAAGAGAGAAAACAAACAAACAAACAAAAAAAACAAAAAAAATTGGCACATTTCAAATATATTTATAATGAGCAAATAAATATTTTAAAATTATTGTGGTTTTGTTTTTTTTTAAAAAAAAGACCACTTAGGCCGGGTGTAATGGTTCATGGCTGTAGTCCCAGCACTACGGGAGGCTGAGGCAGGAGGATGGCTTGAGCCCAGGAGTTTGAGACAGGCCTGAACAACATAGCAAGACCCCGTCTCTGCAAAAAATACAAAAATTAGTCAGGCATGGTGGCGTGTGCCTGTGGGCCTAGCTGCTTGGGAGGCTGAGGTGGGAGGATCACCAGAGCCCAGGGAGGTCGAGGCTGCATCAGGCCGTGATCACGCACCTGTGCTCTAGCCTAGGTGACACAGTGAGATTCTGTCTCAAAAATAAGTAAATAAATAAAATTTAAAAGACTGCCTAATGATGACTACATAAATATTTATTTATTTTTTGAGACCAGGTGTCACTCTGTCACCCAGGCCGGAGTGCAGTGGCGCCATCTCAGTCACTGCAACCTCCACTTCCCAGGCTCAAGGGATCCTCCCACCTCAGCCTCCCAAGTAGATGGGGCCACAGGCACACGCCACTACACCCGGCTAATTTTTGTATTTTTAGCAGAGGTGGGGTTTCGCCAGGTTGCCCAGGCTGGTCCTGAACTCCTGGGCTCAAGCAATCCATCCCCTTCGGCCTCACAAAGTGCTGAAATCACAGGCGTGAGCCACTGTGCCTGGGCTACTTAAATATTTATTACAAAAACAGACTCTCCAAAACAGCACGCAAGAAAATGAACACTGACCACCAATTACTAAAGAGTAAGATGTCCTGGCAAAAATAGGTTCTTCATCTTTTACCATGAGGAGGATTATCTTTACGTTTCCTTTTTATTTCTGGTGTGAAAATCAGTTTCATGGATCCATGCTTGTCTTGTTCAGCACTGGGGACAGTAGCCCACAGCAGCTACTCAGTAAATATTTATAGAATGACTGCATTAAATATACACACATATATAAAGAGATTGGCTAAATACTGTTGTATCTAAACACAATAGGATATTATATATACATTTCAAATGATGCAGAAATGTTTTCCACATAGAAAGATTTTTCATAACCTAGTCAATAAGAAGTTATAAAATAGTTTATAAAGAAGACAGGTTTTCTCTTTCTTCTCTCTCTAGTTCTCTCTCTCTCACATACAATTTTTCTTTTTTTTCTGGAGACGGAGTCTCACTCTGTCACCCAGGCTGGAGTGCTGTGGTACCATCTCAGATCACTGCAACCTCCCTCCCGGGTTCAAGCAATTCTCCTGCCTCAGTCTCCTGAGTAGCTGGGACTACAGGCGCCTGCCACCATGTCCAGCTAATTTTTGTATTTTTTGTAGAGACAGGGTTTCACCATATTGGCCAGGCTGGTCTCAAACTCCTGATCTTGTCATCTGCCCACCTCAGCCTCCCAAAGCGCTGGGATTACAGGTATGAGCCACCGCGCCTGGCTGATACACAACTTTTAAAACTCTGTTCATAAGTTTGATAAACAGGAGCTAGTGAAAACCACTGCAGTATTTGATGATTATGGCATGTCTCTTACGTTGTGTTTAAGACGTCAGAAAAGGGCCCGGCACAGTGGCTCATGCCTGTAATCCCAGCATTCTGGGAGGCCAAGGCAGGCGGTTCACCTTAGGTCAGGAGTTTGAGAACAGCCTGGCCAACATGGCGAAACCCTGTCTCTACTAAAACTACAAAAATTAGCTGGGTGTGGTGGTGAGTACCTGTAATCCCAGCTACTCGAGAGGCTGAGGCAGGAGTATCACTTGAACCCGTTAGGCAGAGGTTGCAGTGAGCCAAGATCGTGTCACTGCACTCCAGCCTGGGTGACAAGAGCAAAACTCCATCTCAAAAAACAAACAAAACAAAACAAAACAAAAACAGATATGGGAAAAGAAAGAAAAAACATTTTTTCCTACTGTCGGTTAATTAATTTTGTTTTATTTATTTGTTTTTGAGATGGAGTCTTGCCCTGTCACCCATCCTGGAGTGCAGTGGCACAATCTCAGTTCACTAAAACCTTCACCTCCCAGGCTCAAGCAATTCTCCTGCCTCAGCTTCTTGAGTAGCTGGGATTACAGGTGTCCACCACCACGCCCAGCTAATTTTTCTATTTCTTTTGTAGAGATGGGGTTTCACCATGTTGGCCAGGCTGTTCTCAAATTCCTGGCCTCAAGTGATCTGCCCACTCCGGCTTCCAAAGTGCTGGGATTACAGGAGTGAGCCACCACATCCAGCTTGCCAATTAACTTACTTTTGCTTCAGAGTTACACAGGTCATCATCAGCCCCAGTGTCCCTGGTCTCTCATGGATGGTGACCACACAAATTCGTATCATCTGGCCGTTTCTTCAGCCTATCCTTGGCATGTTCTGGCATTGGCCTATCTCAACAAGCCATCTGCTTAGTATTCAAATCAAAATGAAAACAGCTCAGAGATGGTATACTGCTTGGTACCAGTCAGTGTGGACACCCCAAGGGTCTGCTAAGCACGCACATTTCTCAAAGTTAATGTTATCAAGTTTTAAATTATACAAAACATGCCTGCCATGAAGCAATGAAGTTCCCAGCAAAACTCACACAATAACTCAGAACTTAAAAGTGAATCCTAGGCTGGGCACAGTGACTCACGCCTGTAATCCCAGCACTTTGGGAGGCTGAGGCAGGTGGATTGCGAGGTCAGGAGTTTAAGACCAGCCTGGCCAAGATGGTGAAACCCCATCTCTACTAAAACTGCAAAAATTAGCTGGGAGTGGTGGCAGGTGCCTGTAATCCCAGCTACTCCGGAGGCTGAGGCAGGAGAATCGCTTGAACCCCAGCAGCAGAGGTTGCTGTGAGCTGAGATCAGGCCACTGCACTCCAGCCTGGGCCACAGAGGGAGACTTCGTCTCAAAAAAAAAAAGGTGAATCCATGCACATGTATCTTACTTTCAGTCCGAAAATGTATCTAACCTTGCATCACAAAGTAATAACCCCCAGACTGCTGGTCTGTAGTACAACAACAGTAAACACTGAAAACACTTAAATATTTCCATCTGGAAACAGTAAATTAAACTTTCTACTTACCTGTGGTGACAGCTTCTCAGTTCTGAGCTTGTCTTGCCACAAACTGTGAGTCCACAGAGCAGACGGGGCCCTGAGCTTCAGCCTGGCCGTAAGAAGGTGAAGGAGGAAGTGATTATGCTATGTTCTCTGGATGCCCCCCAACTCTTCACCTTGGAAGAGGAAAGTCATCCTGACCCTGCCCAGCAACGACAGGGGTGTCGCAGGGTCCTTCTCAGGAAAACCCCGTGTCCTTGCCCTGACCCAGTTCCTCAAGCCACCCTTATCCCAAGGAGGCTGGGAGAGGAGGGGCCTCCCTGGTTTCCTGGCAGGGGTCGGCGGGGGCGGCTGGGGCGTGCAGCCCCGGAGGTCCCACGAAGCCCAGACCGTTGGACAACTGTGGGTTTTTCTTGGAAAGAATCCTGACACTTGGAGCACACTTCCTCTCTTTTAACTTTTAAAAAAGGCTTCAGAAAGGCACAGACGTGCAGTTGTGCCCTGTTAGTTGGGGTGCGTGAGGGGACAGAGCCGACCCTCCGGACTTCCACTAGCACCACCCCGCGCCCCTCCGGCTTCACCCGCACCACGCGGGCCGCGCAGCGCGGGACTCCGGAAAGACCTGGGCGCCCGACCCGCAGCCCGACCCGCAGCGGCCCCGACCGGGAGCGACGTGGCGCGGCTTCCGCAGGGAAGCCACCCGGCCCAGCACAGCCTGTCCGGGGTCGACCCGCCGCGTTGGGGCACAAAGTGGGAACCGTTCCTCAAAGGTGGTCGCAGCTGGAAGAACAAACACGCGCGTCTCCGCCCGACGGCAGCAGCCGGGCGCGCCCGTCCGGGCCCGGGTTTCCTCGCCTCGGGGATCCCTGGAGGTCTCGGAAAGCACCGTCTGAGTCGGGGACGCCCCAGCTCCACCGCGCCGAGGGAAGGGCAAGCCCCGATGTCCCAGCCCGTGGGCCCTCCCTCCCAGGGGACAACCCGAAGACCCAGAGTCGCTGCGGTCCCCGGACCCGACCTCCGCGCAGCGCCAAGCCCCAGGGACAGCCGCGGACTCGGGGGTTCCGGGCAGGCCCCCAGCGCTAGGAGGGAGGCCCTGCTGGGCCCCGGGATCCCTTGCACGAGTCCTCGGTGTGTGTCCTCGCTCCTAGCCCTCAGGTCCCCAGCCGCGCACCCCGGGCCTCAGGTCCCTGGGACCCCGAGACCCCTGGCCCCGCGCATGCGCCGCCCACCCTCTGCCCTTCCCCCGTCCTCCGCCCTCCAGGTCCCGGGACCCGGAAAGCACGGCCCGCAGACCCCCGCGCGCGTGCCCGCCCGCCCGTCCCCGGGCACCTGGGCCGCGGTCCGCCGCCTGCTGGTCCGTGGGGCGAACGCCGAAGGAGGCGGCGCCGGGCAGGGCGCTAGCGGCCGCCTCCGCCCCCGCC
>NC_045452.1:28007944-28013526 GCF_002776525.5 Piliocolobus tephrosceles | reverse complement strand
GGAAGCCCCGCCCGCCCAGCGCCCCCCCCCCGGGCCCCAGGCTGCGGCCCCGGGACACACCCCCCGGACGGCGGCGCCCGATTGGCTGCTCGCGGTGGGCGGGGCCCCGGGAGCGCTCAGCGGTTCCCACCTAGCGCCTCGCGGCCGCTGCAGCCAGGGGAAACTGAGGCCGGAGAGGTGGAGGGGCTGTCCAAGGTGACCGACGGGACACCGCTGAGCGTCGGCGCCCCTCCAGCCCTAGGCACCAGGGTGGGGCTGAATTCTAGGCGTGGACACGCCGCCGCGGGGCGGGTGGAGGTTCTCGCCGGGCGCCCGTGCCACGCTGGCGAGCCCCTCCTGCCTTCTCGATGAGCCCGGCTCTGCCGCTCTGTGCGATAAGCCGGTCTAGACCCGGGACCCGGGACCGGGTGCTCTTGAGTCTCAGAAGTGCGTGGGGTGGGAGGCGGCCCGGGAAGGACCTTGTCCCTGGAACCCCAGGATGCAAAATAAGGAGAAGGGGAAGGCGAGCTGGGAGGACAAGGAAACAGGTGGCGAGGGGTGCCAGGGCGGTGTGGCGGGCGGGGGAACGAGGAGGGTGAAGGGCAACGCGGACGGGCTCCGGGAGGCGCCTCCAGCTCCGACCCCACAACCCCACCCCTCCTCCAGCAACCCGAGAGCCATGCCCGCCCCCTACTCCATGCGCTGGGGGGTGAGGGACTGACTTAGTGCCCACGTAAGGCACTGGGACTCTGCCAGCGCAGGGGGAGGTCGCGGCCCGGCGGCCAATGGCAAGGAGTAGGAGAGCGCCCTGCAAAGCCGCTTTGTTCGCGCCGTGACGCCCGAGCTCCCCGCGCGGAATGCACAAACCCCCTGGGTGCCGGCACATCAGGGCGCCCCTCCTTGGGAACGCAATGTGTGCTATGCCCGCCCCACTGCCTGCCCTCCACTGCCAGCTGCGCCTGCCACTGTGCTATTTGTGGCAGCCGGCGCCCAGGAGGACCCACTCCGGAAAGGAAACACAAATCTCATTAAGCAGGGGAACTGGAGACCAGGCGGGAACTGGCCCTTTCACAAACTTCTCTTAAACTCACCCTTGTTGATTAGCCAGGCACCTATGGTGAACTTTGTCCCACCCTCTGGACACCCAGATATCCTTCCCACTGGCACACGGCAACCTCACCTTCTCTTGCACATGCTGGCCAGCAATAGCTAAGATCTACGTTATGTTTCAAGTTTACAGGGTGATCCGTACACGTAATATCCTGGATATCTCGTGGGGGGTGCAGGCAGCCACATCCACGCTTGTCATCCTGCTGTGTTTGGTGAGGGAAGCTGACCCTCGGCTGCCCACGCAGAGCTCAGGGGCTACATCCTCATGAGGATCTCTGGACTCAAAGATATTCCCTGGCGTCCCCATATCCCAGGCTCTCAAGGACCAGGGTCCACACAGGTGTGTTGGCTTCTTTTCCCAGATGCACCACCCAGATCAACCAGGTGTTGAAAGACCAGGTGAACCTTCTCATGAACAAGGACAAAGGCTGTGTGGGGGTCTGTAGAGTGGTCACGTACACTCAGCAGACACAGAAAAGTGATGTTCTTGGGTTTTTGGGGCTCCCAAGGTTTTAGGGAGAGAAAACTTGTTTTTCACCCATGTGTCCCAGAAATAAGCATTTTCAATCAAATGCTGTCAGCCAGTCTCCCGCAGGCGTCCCGAGGGTAGAAGCAAGTTCAGGACTCTTCTCTTGGGAGTGTCCTGGCCAGAAACAGCCCCGCATCCACTGCCTCCCAGGGGTGGTAGGTCGCTTTTGGGAAACCACGCTCAGATGAGAGAGATGAAGCAATTTTCTGTTGGCCACGGAGACCTTGTCACACACCCAGCATGGGAGCAACTGTCACAAAGGGCACACCGCCACCCCCACTCCCAGCTCCAGAAAGTCTCTCTTTACCTTCTTCAGTGCTGATGAAATGAGGAACAGAAACACCGCTGGCGCAGCGACTGAGTAGAAATCTGTAACTTTGAGGACAAATCAGTGCTCTTGAAAATGTCTCTGAATAACACCTGAGTTTCCTCTCTGGAGCCTTAGCGACTGCTGGGAGCATCTGGTGCTTGAGGATCTTAGTTCATAGCTACCATTTATGTGGTGACAATGCCATCTCAGGTCCCGTTTTACATTTTCTGATCTGGAAGATGTTCTGAGGGTAATTATTACTGTGCCCACATTACCAGATGAAGACTGAGGCACAGAGAAGCCCCGTCTGCACTGGGTCCCCCAGGCCAGTGGCAGGGCGCGGGACGGAAGGCAGGTCTGTAAAGCCCACATCTGCCTGCTGAGCCGCTCACTCTTGCAAGTGCTGGCCTGCCAGCCAGCCAGAGAAGCCGAGGCCCTCCCACGGCCTCAGGGAAAGAATTGGGAAGCTGGGAATTCAGAGAGGAAAGGGTTGCTGGAGGAGGCAGCTTGGAGTGATAGGGCTTGGCCGCTCAGTACTGGGCAGCAGGTGGACCCTGAGTGCTGGGAGCAGGTGATGACAATCATTTGTGTTCGGGCACCCAAGTGCTTTCCCTGACACTGCCAGGGTGAAGTTTCTCCTATGGGCCTGGGGTCCAGTCTGGAGTCTGTTTGCCATCCAGGGCCTGCGAAGTTTGCTGCTGGCTTGCCCTCTGCTGATGTGCAAAGCTCTCTGTCAAGGGCGAGTGTATGCTTCCAGGGCATCATCCACCAGGGCAGTGGCCTCTGAGCTCCTGGAAGCGCGCCTGCAGGGTCAGGTGGTGGAAGTCCACCGGGGCAGGGGCCGTGGGCTGAGAAAGGGAGGGTTCACTGGCAGCGAGCAGGGAGCTGCTTGGCGACCTGAGGCTGGATCTTGTCGGTAAGGGCCAACCATGGGAGCTGCTTGGCGACCTGAGGCCAGATCTTGTCGGTAAGGGCCAACCATGAGCATGTCCTTGGTTGCCATCCTGGTATTGACAGCAAAACCCCATGGGTCCAAGGTAACGAAGTATTGTCACACCAGGGGACAGAATCTATAAGAGTCCCACAAGGCAGCTGTGCTTATGCCCATCTTACAGATGAGGAACAAAGGGCCAGGAATGGCAGCATGTGGCCAAGGTCCCCAGCAGGGAGTGAGAACCCTCCCGAGTCCCAGTCCATCAGCACCTGGCCCTGGGTACCCCCGGGGTTCGGTCGTCTGTTGCAGAAGCTGTCTGTTGGCTGATCTGGCAGCCTCTGGCAGACTCAGGAGCCCGGGGCCAAGGATGGGATTTCATTGGTGGCTGGTCCTGGCCCCACAGCTCCAGGGGGGTGGCAGCAGCATGTGCAGAAGCCTGTGGCAGGAGAGAGGGGACACGTTCACAGGGAGAGAGTGTGGAGATGGCACAAGGCGGGCAGAGCTGGGCAAGGCCCTGCTCAGGCAGGTCTTGCAGCCCAGTGGGAAGTTTGACTTTGGTCCTAAGGGCTGCAGGACACCTGCAATGGAGGGTTGTCAGCAGAGGCATGGCTCCACCAGATCAGCACCAAGTGCTGCTTGCTACATGTTAACCAGTGGTCACAGCTGAAGTGGGGGGGAGGGGCTTAAGCCGTGCATCCATTCTAGCTTTGCAGGATCTGGAAGCTTCTGCAGGTCCAGAAACTGCTGCTGTCATGACACTCCACCCTTTGTTAATTAACCAGTCCCCAGCTTTGCAGCAGGCTCCATTCGACATGGCTCAGATGTCTGTCTCTGTAGATCTTGAGAAGACCAGGGCAGCCCACCTGCAGCCGCACTACCTCCCTTCTTTGCACCTCTAAAGGGACAGATGCCCCCCTCGTCACACAGGATCCAGCTCCAGGGCTGGATCATGAATGTCATTTATCCAGTCTAGGACATGGACTGGAAGCTGCAGGACCCCTGCCTGTGTCATGCTAGGTGCTGTGGGAGTCTCACTGCAAAGCGTGATGTGAGGATTGACGGATTTTCTTTTCTTTCTTTCTTTCTTTTTTTTCTTTTTTTTTTTTGAGATGGAGTCTTGCTCTGCACTTGTGTACTTGTTGGAGTGCAGTGGTGAGATCTCGGCTCATTGCAACCTCCATCTCCCAGGTTCAAGCGATTCTCCTGATTCATCCTCCTGAGTAGCTGGGTTTACAGGCACCTACCACCACATTCAGCTAATTTTTTGTATTTTTCACAAAAACGGGGTTTCACCATGTTGACCAGGCTGGTCTCGAACTCCTGACCTCAGGTGATCTGCTCGCCTTGGCCTCCTAAAGTGTTGGGATCACAGGCGTGAGCCACTGCGCCCAGCCAGATAGTCGTATTTGGTCCATAAAGGATGATCTGCTCTGCATGGAGTTAGATTCTGCAATGCTCTAACTCAGTGGCTGGCAGTGAGTGGCACTGCTGCAGGCAGGGAAGACTGAAAGTGCAGAGATGAGGCTTGGCATGGCGGCCTGGAAACGCACAAGGCAGGCAAGCTTGTGCGTTTCAGCACCCTGCTGCCTGGGCACTATCCCCCCACTTTCCATCATAGAACGAGTGGGCAGTGCCTGGGGTTTGGAGTTCAACAGAACTGGATTCAAATCCTCCTGTATCTTTTCCTCACACTACAACCTCCAGACAGTGATGCTATCGGAGCCCCCTTATCTCTAAAGTGGGGCAGGAACGCCTGCCTCGATGGGTCCTGGTGTGAGTTTGAGGAGGGAGCACGAGGGTGGTGCAAGGTGGGGCCTGATGAGTGGGTCATATTTGGGACATGGTAACCACCAGCTTGAGGGCTCTGCCAAGAGTTGCTGCCTACAGGAAGCCTGCTTGGCAACCGTCCCCCTGCCAAAGCCGCCCTCTGCCTTGTGTGGCCACCACCTCCTGTGTTCCATGTGGCTCTTGTCGCATCCAGCACCATCTTTACAGGGCCCACTGCCTGGTCCTGTCTCTCCACTCAGGACAGCTGACAGGTAGCCCTGATGCCTCGCAGACACCAGCCCCAGTGCCTACGTGTCTCCTGCCCATGATCCCCTGTCCCACCCTGTTATCTGCCTTTCGCCAAAGAATCCTGCCAGCCAGGAAAGGCAATCTGAACTGGAGCCCGTGCAGCTGAGTGGAGGGGAGGCTGCCCTATCGCGTTACTCTGCCTTGGGTTTCACTAAAATATGGGATTGGGCCATGGTCCCTCATCTCCTGGAAGGAACAGGTCATGTTTAACAAAGTTTTCTGGGTCTGCAGCAAAGTGAAAACAAAAAAACAAAACAAAACAAAAACTGACATTGTGAAGAGTTTCCTGTAAGAACTTCAACTAGCTGATTTAAAGAAATAGCCTCGGGGCGGGGCATGGTGGCTCATGCCTGTAATGCCAGCACTTTGGGAGGCCGAGGCAGGTGGACCACCTGAGACCAGGAGTTCGAGACCAACATGGTGAAACCCGATCTCTACTAAAAATACAAAAATTAGCCAGGCATGGTGGCACACGCCTGTAGTCCCAGCTACTCTGGGGGCTGAGGCAGGAGAATCACTTGAACCCAGGAGGCGGAGATTGCAGTGAGTGGAGATCAGCCTGGGTGACAGAGTGAGACTCTGTCAAAGAAAGGAAGAAAGGAAGGAAGGAAGGAAGGAAGGAAGGAAGGAAGGAAGGAAGGAAG
>NC_045452.1:27986541-28007934 GCF_002776525.5 Piliocolobus tephrosceles | reverse complement strand
AAGGAAGGAAGGAAGGAAGGAAGGAAGGAAGGAAGGAAGGAAGGAAGGAAGGAGAAGGAGGGAAGGAAAAGAAGGAAGGAAGGAAGACAGGAAGGAAGGAAGGAAGGATAAAAAAAGAAAAGAAGAAATGAAATAGTCTTGGGCTGGGCATGGGGGGCCTGTAATACCAGCAATTTGGGAGGCCGAGGTGAGTGGATCACCTGAGGTCAGGAGTTCAAGACCAGCCTGACCAACATGGTAAAGCCTGTCTCTACTAAATACAAAAAAGTAACTGGGTGTGGTGGTGCATGCCTGTAATCCCAGCTACTTGGGAGGCTGAGGCAGAATTGCTTGAACCCTGGAGGCAGAGGTTGCAGTGAGCCAAGATTGCACCATTGCACTCCAGCCTGGGCAACAAGAGAGAGACTCTATCTCAAAAAAAAAAGAAAGAAAGAAATAGCCTTTTTTTCAGGTCAGGCATAGTGACTCACACCTGTAATCCCGGCACTTTGGGAGGCAGAGTGGGGAGGATTGCTTGAGGCCAGGAGTTTGAGACCAGCCTGGGCAATATAATGAGACCCCATCTCTACAAAAAGTGAAAAAAAAAAAAAAAGTAGCCAAGCATGGTAGCATGTGCCTATAGTCCCAGCTACTAAGGAGGCTGAAGTGCAAAGATCACTTGGGCCTGGGAGGTTGAGGCTGCAATGAGCTGTAATCACACCAATGTACTCCAGCCTGAGCAACACTGAGAGACCCCGTCTCAAAGAAAAACAGAGAAATATCCTTTTCCTTCCCAAGACTATATCCTTTATGTTCTTTTTTTGTGGTTGAAAATACCTTTCCTTAGTGGTAATTGCTTAGATGAAGTGTTGATAGTAGTTGTAGGGATTGGTTAGCTTTGACTTGGCAAAACCAAGATATTGGCAAACACCCCGTCTGTCCCCAAAGCTATTGAAAATGGCACCCATCCGTAACAGCCCAAGGTCCAGGGGCCGCCCCCTCACTCCTCAGATGTGTTTTATTTACTGATAAACACACAGCACCAAGAATTCCTGACATTTTTCCAATATTTCCATGCCAGCTCTCTTCTCCATTTTATTAGTGATATTTATTTTCAAGTCAACACATTGGTTTGTGTTGAGACTTGCAATGTTGGAATATAAAGTTCTATGTGAGGCCCTGATTTTGATCTTTGACAAAGCCAAGGAGCAGGGTGTGGGCTACAACCTTGAGAACCTGCAGGAGCTACGCCCACACGGGCCTTGGCTTGCATGCCATTGGGCACTCTCCCAGGGGGGCCCCGGCCTGGGGAAGAGCCTCCTCTCTGCCTGGGAGCTTCGAGGTGTGCAGAGGAGGGAGTTGGCTGGAGCCAGATGTGTGAAGGCAATCAGTGTTTCTCTGCAAGGTGACGGTGGCATGGGGCAGGCAGACACAGGACCAGCATCCTGGCAGGCAGGGTTCTTGGATGGCTGGTGGGGAAGACAGGCTGGGAGACTGTCAATTCATCGTTCCCCCTCTCCAGGTGGAGGCATTAAATTAGATCAAAGCATCTTGGTGAGTGTTCGTGCTAAGTTGAGTTTTTAAAACAAAACCAAATAACTAGCTAGTGGGTGCTCAGTGGGTCCCAAGGACTGAGTTGGCCTTTCCAAGCATGACCCTGCTTCCCTGTCCAGTGTGCCCAGTGCTGACTTTCTCAGAGAACATGGTGGGCTCTGGGCTCCTGTGGAGTTGCCAGGACGTTTTCTCAGCTCTGCCCATTCCCTGGCTCCCTGGGACTTCGGAGTGCGCTGCAGGAGGGACTGGCCATCTGCCTGGCCTAGTCTAGCTGCTGTTCACTCAGGGCTGGGTGCTCTCAGTACCTCCCCTCCCTGCTGGGCTAGGAGTCTGCCCTCACTGCCTCCTCATGCCTGGGGCAAACCTCAGTTTCCCACTAACCCCATTCTTCTAACTCCCTCTCTGTGTGCCTGCCTCCCTCATCACACCAGGAGGGGCTCCAGCAGAGGAACCCTGCCTTCCCCCCATGTGGCCTCAGCTCCTAGTAGGCAGAACCCTTCCTGCTGCAAAATGGCTCCAGCTTCATGCTGCCGGCCGTTGGAGTAAGAGTCAGCCCTGAGCCCAGGCAGGCCAGGGGTGTAGCTGAGAAGCGTATGCAGCAGGCACCTGGAGGGCCAGAGACCCAGGTTGAGGAGCTGGGATTGTCCTACAGACAGTGGGCAGCCAAGAAAGATGCTTGAGCACCGGCGGGCTCAGACGCAGGGGACCTTCCCAGCCCCCTATCCTCACCTGCTCAGAGCCGGCAGAAGGAGCAGGAGCGGTGTCCTGAGACACTGTTCCATCAGGAACAATGGCACTGCTGCAAAGATACCAAAATGGAAAGTGGTCTTGCCCTACTCGAAAGACAGTAGTTTGAGTGAAAATTCAAAAGTACCACTTGTAGGCACAAGCCTGTCTTCTTTCTTTCCTTCTTTTTTTTGGGGGGGGAGGTGGGATCTTGCTCTGCCACCCAGGCTGGAGTACAGTGGCAAATTACAGTTCACTGCAGCCTCAAACTGCCGGGCTCATGTAACCCTCCTGCCTCTGCCTCCTGAGTAGCTGGGACTACGGGTGTACACCACCATGACTGGCTAATTAAAAATATTATTACTATTTGTATTATTATTTGCTGAAGGGATCTTGGTATATTGCCCAGGGTGATCTTGAACTTCTGGCCTCCAGGGATCCTCTCACCTTGACATCCAAAGTACTGGGATTACTGGCCTGAGCCACTGTGTGTGGCCTCAAGTCCATTTTCTAAAGTATTTCAGTGACAAGCTTATGCAGGCAAAGCAAAGCAAAAGTGATCAAATCCAGTGAGGGTGCTGCTTAAGGGGGTTAACAAGTGACTCGGGTAATTACGTAAATTCTAAATTCTTTACATCCCTCTCAGAAGGTGTTAGATTCAGGAAATGGCAAACAACACTGAAGACAGAAAAACAGCTAAAGGAAAATGCCCATGTGCTTTAGAAGGCAGACTCTGCTTCAGCCATGAAAGTGGATCATGAGTTAATCTGTTTCTGCAGATGCGTTTTATGAATAGCAGATCAATTTCTCCCTGGTCCTCCTCCATCGAGGCTGGACACACCTTTACAGGGGATCAGTGTGAGGGGAAGCTGGTGAGGCTGCCTGGGCAGCCCCCTGCCTGCGCCAGTGGACTCCTTGGGAGCGCCCCCTCCCCGCCTCTGCCCATCAGCGCCTGAATCGTGGCCACTTGCACTCCTGTTGCCTCCCCAGTGGCTTGAACTCCAGAACTGGCCACCCTTCAGTGGAATTCCTGGAGGAGTGAGGAGCTCTGTGCTATGCTTGGCCACCAAACATGTGCCATCTCTCTTCTATTGCGGTTTGAAATGTCCCCTAGTGTCTTGTTTGGTAATTTTATTTTATTTTATTGTTTATTTATTTATTTATTTTTTGAGACGGAGTCTCGCTCTGTCGCCCAGGCTAGAGTGCAGTGGCGCGATCTCGGCTCACTGCAAGCTCCGCCTCCCGGGTTCATGCCATTCTCCAGCCTCAGCCTCCTGAGTAGCTGGGACTACAGGCGCTTGCCACCTCGCCCGGCTAGTTTTTTGCATTTTTTGGTAGAGATGGTGCTTCACTGTGTTAGCCAGGATGGTCTTGATCTCCTGACCTTGTGATCCACCTGTCTCGGCCTCCCAAAGTGCTGGGATTACAGGCGTGAACCACCGTGCCCGGCCTAGTAATTTTATGATCGTATGGGAGACCATGCGGGTGTCTGCTAGCTTGTTTGCTGGTTCTTACTCATGATGCCTTCTTCCCTTTCAGACTTGGATATCTTTGTGTGCTTCTCGGGGCCCTCGGAAGGGCGTCTGTGTGGTTTCCGTGAGTCCAAGGACAGAGGTTCTTGCTCACAAGGATTGGTGTTTGCTTTTACATGGACAGCCCAGACCACCTGGAACCAAGTGCACAGAAGCCCCGCCGTCCCTGGGCCTCCCAGGTGTGAGGGGCGAGGGGTCCAAGTCCACAGGAACTCGAGGCTCTTTGTGCTTGAATCTGTGTCTTTTAACATAATTTTGTTAAATTATTCTTTTATCCAAAATTCATGCTTGTTTTCAGAAGGAAAGGGGGTCTGCCATTACTGCACAGAGAAGCTGCTTATAATAACCACAGACATTTATTTTCCACGTGCTGCCCCATCTTCTAGATAAGACAGATGTCTAACAGCTGGAGAACTGGACCTGTCTGTGCCCCCATCTTGCCTAGCAACAGGAGGTGGTCACTAATCAGGGATTTTCGAACCTGTTGCTTAAGGCCATCGTTGACCCAAAGGGTAGTGGGTCCCTGCGCCTCTTCCTGGGGAGAGACCCAGGTGCCCGGAGGGCCCTCCTGGCTTCGCTGCCTGCAGAGTGGCTGATGAAGTGTCCGCTGTGCATACAGGGCACCCAGCCCTGCTCCTCCCCAGGCAGCCTCACAAACAGCTGTTCCCCTGCCTGCTTCCAGCTGTGAACTTGAGGCTGAGAGGCTGAGCCATCGCCTTGAGCCGCATGCCTAGGAGTGGCAGGCCTGGACCCGGTGCCCAGACCTGGCTCACGTGACCTTGCTTTTTCCACTCTGCCTGCTGCTCCCTCCTGGGCTCTGTGACCTTGGGCAGCCATGGCCGTCCTGTGCCCATTCCCAGCTGTAAAATGAGAGGCTGGGCTGGCTGATCTCAAACGTCCCCTGCCAGCCTGGGATTCTGCGTTGTGCCCTGGGGTGTGACTGTGACATGCCTCCGAAGGCAGCTGCCAGTGCTCATGAGGGAAGCCTTTTTCCTGAGTCAAGGCCGGTGGGGGGATTGGGGGTGATTGAGGGACTGGGAGGTGGGGGAAGCACACACATGGTCCTCCCCAGCTGAGCCCTCGTGGTGAATTACCTTCAGTCCCAGGCTCAGGGCTTTGGAAATGCTCTCAGGCCCAGCACCCAGGCCTGGAACCAGCCTCCAGGCCCCTGGCCCTCCCTTTCTCTACTGGAATCTTCCAGGCCGAGGCAGGTCAGCTGAAAGTCACCGACTCTGCCTTCCACAAACTCATAGCTGACAGACCATTCTATGTCCCCTTCCAGCCCCGTCCCGGGAGGGGAACTCGCTTTGCCTTCCCACCCTCCAGGCCGGCTCACTGTCCGCTGCTCTCTGGGTCCCACCCACCGTCCCACCGACTTCGTTGGTCTAAAAATATGCTCTGGCGTCTTGCTGGAAAGCAGCAGGAATGATGGGCCCTGCTGATAAGGTGAAGAAAGTGACCCGACGGGGCAAACTTACGGACGGGACATGCTTTGGCAAAATACCGAAACAGCAGGACCTGAAGGCTGGCTCCCCATGCGTCTTCGAGGCCTTGTGCCAGGAAGAGGACCCTCGGGCTTAGGAAAGCGAAAACCAGGCTCGGGTCCCTCACCCAGTCCCTTCTGCCCCCTTTGGGAGGGAGCCCAAGAAGTCAGCTAGGGAGGGACCTCCTGGCGGGACCTGAGGCCCGACTGGAACTTTCTGGGGGGTTTCTTGGGGACAGGACCCCATGGAATCCTCTCTGGGTACTCAGGGCCAGGCTCAAGCCCATAAGAAAGATGTGGGCAGCTGAGAGAGGTACCCTCTCCCCTTCCCTGCCTTTTTTCTTTCTTTCTTTTTTTCTTTTTTCTTTTTGTTTTTTTGAGACAGAATCTCACTCTGTCACCCCGGCTGGAGGGCAGTGGTGCAATCTCAGCTCACTGCAACCTCCTTCTCCCGGGTTCAAATGATTCTCCTGCTTCAGCCTCCTGAGTAGCTGGGAGCACGCACCACCACACCCTGCTAATTTTTGTATTTTTAGTAGAGACGGGGTTTCACCATGTTGGCAAGGCTGGTCTGAAACTCCCGACCTCAAGTGATCCACCTGCCTCAGCCTCCCAAAGTGCAGGCATTACAGGCATGAGCCGCCGCACCCGACCTCCCCTTCACCCCTTGTTCTGAGAGTCTGAGCTGGAATCCTGGCTCTGCTGGGGGACCTGCATGGATCGTCTCACCTCTCTGCATCTGTTTTCCATAGGAGGAAGAAGGCTACCTTCGGAGGGTCACTGTGAGGGTCAGAGGTTACGAAGGTTAATGGGGCCCATGTCAGCAAGCTGTCGCCCTGGCTGTGCCCCTGCTCTGCCCACCCTGCCCTTCCATTTCTCATTTACCCACCCGCACAGCCCACCCCCCTGGCCAGCCCCTTCACTGCTGATGGCTCCGCAGGCCTGGGCAGAGCCCCTGGGCCCAACACCTGGAGTAGGCCGTGGTCATGTCTCTTCCTCTCTCTCCAGCTCTCCACTTCCATCCCATTGCTTTGCACTTGCTTTCCCTTCTGTAGGGCATCTCCACCCTTCACTTCTGTTTTTCCTTTAAGGATTTACTTCAGGTACCACCTCCTCCAGGAAGGCCTCCCTGATCACTCCTTCCTGTGTTGTGTTCCTCTTCCTTACTCCCTCAGCCCAGTGCCTCCTGATGATTTCACTTTATTACATTTGTTGAGTAAGTCATCTCCCTCACTAGACTGAAAGCTTCTTGGGAATCTGGATCTCATCTGAGGTGATTAAAAACAATAACTACAGGACTGATGGAACCACCATTTAATAACCATTATAATAATAACTGATCCAGGCGAGAGTCGTCTAAGGATGCTAAAATTACTGGGTGAAAGTTTGAGTAATAGAATATTTACAAAGTCTCGAAGTATCACCCAACAAGATAATTGTTAATGACAAAAGGAAACACAGTAACTTTTCAGTGGAGAAATCTGGCCGACTCGGTATTTACCAAGTGATCACCAGGAATGAAAGAGACAGCAACAAATACCTCCTGCTCAGATGCACTGAGAACCTGAGGTCCTTTTGTGATCTTCCTACCAAGCACGGTAACCTGGATCTCATCGTGATAGTCTGCAAAATAACTGATTTGTACTCCTTAGACATGTCAATGTCATGAAACACACACACACACACACACACAGGCTGAGGAGCTGTTTCAGATTAAAAGAGATGAAAAATCATGACAGCAGAATGCAATACATCATTCAGATCCTTCAAACATTTTTTGTTTGTTGGTTGGTTTGGTGTTTGAAATCCTACATGTGCAGATTTAACAAGCATAGCTATTTTGTGCAGGAAATTTTTCTTTAGTGGTTGCTTTTATTCATCCTGCAATATTATTAGTATTTTTCCTAGCTGCTGGACTATATGGGATACAAAATTACTTTATAGTTAAATAAATCACATATCTGCTTGAATTTTGCTTGTTTTTATTATAATACATATAATATAAACTATATTTAAATACATTCTATTTATTTATTATTTTTATTTTTTTGAGACAGAGTCTCCCTCTGTCACCCAGGCTGGGAGTGCAGTGGCGCGATCTCGGCTCACTGCAAGCTCCGCCTCCCGGGTTCACACCATTCTCCTGCCTCAGCCTCCTGAGTAACTGGGACGACAGGCACCCGCCACCATGCCCGGCTAATTTTTTGTATTTTTAGTAGAGATGGGGTTTCACCGTGTTAGATAGGATGGTCTCGATCTCCTGACCTTGTGATCCACCTGTCTCGGCCTCCCAAAGTGCTGGGATTCCAGGCGTGAGCCACCGCGCCCAGCCTAAAGCAAAAAAAATTTAAAGCATTTTTGCAAATCTCTTTAATGTCTGGTTTAATCAAAGATGCTGGATTCTCACAACTGTTTCGACATTCCAACTGCCGCAATGTGTTGTTTTGGTTGACGTCTATAAAAGAAATCTAGCCTCATACACATGGTGGGCGGGAGAGGGCAGGAATCTTAGCCCCGGTTTCAGGTCATCGTGGGGATTCTTTGATCCTTCCTCCAGATTCAACATGTGGATGTTTCTTCCTTCTTTAATACAACAGCTTTTTTGCAGTATGAGTACATACCATGCAATTCACCTTGTTACAGGGCACAATTCAGTGGTGCTCAGCACATTCGCACTGAGCAGCCTGTGCCACTGTCTCTTCTCCCCTGGGGTCCTGAGGACACATCTGAAGGGAGGGTGCTCAGGCCAGGGTTAAATCAGGGCAGCCCTCATCCCACAGAGGAAGGTGCCATGGAAGGAGAGGTGCCATGTGGTGTCCCCCCACACAGGAAGGTGGCAGAGGGGCTGGCTGAGCAGAGGGTGGCTGTCCCCAAGAATGTACTCCACGGCACCGTGGTCCTTGCTAAGAAGCCAGGCTACTCTCTGGGTCACTCTCTCATGCAATCCACACAAGCGTCCTGGAAGGACTTGTTGGCACCGTGGGGCACAGACGAGAAAGCAGAGGCTCGGTGAGGAAGGGGCACGCTTGTTGTCTCCACCGGCTGGTGGCCGAGGTGGCCTTCAAGCAGCCTCCAGAAGGCAGGTCTCCATGGCTTGGAGGTGCCACTCCTCCTCGTTTGGGTCCTTTTGGACTTGCTGAGCCTGGGGTCTGCTCAGGTTAGAGGATACGTGGGCAGGGACCTCCATGGAGAGGTGGAAAGCTCCAGGGCTGTACTTTTGCTTTTCCTTCCCAGGAAGGCAGGGGTCCTCGAGCCCCACAGACAGCAGGGACCTGAGAGCCCCTCTTGGAGTCTTCCTGCCTGAGAGCACGTGGGAGGAGGAGTTCCAGCAGCATCGCTTCCCACAGTGGAGGGAGACAGCGCCCCGGGCCCAGCTCCTTCGTGCCAACCCTGTCCACTGAGATGGGATATGGAGCACCTGGAGCACTGTGGGAAGGCACAAGGGAAAGGGAAAGTCGTTAAGTGAGAGGGCAGAGAGGAATGCCGGGCAGGACTGTGGTGTTCGCATGCATTCCCTGTGGCTGCTGTAACAGATGACCATGGACTTGGTGGCTTCAAACACCCCAGTGTTATTCTCCTGCAGTACTAAAGGTCAGAGCCTGGAGTGGTCTCCCAGAGCTAAGGTTAAAGTGTTGGTGGGGCTGGTTCCTTCTGGAAGCTCCAGGGAAGGATGTTTTCTTCAATTTCCAGCTTCTAGGGGTGCCTAGTTCCTTGGCTTGTGAGTCCCTCCTCCAGCTTTAGAGCCAGCAGTGTGGCATCTTCAGGTTCCCTTCCTCCCTCCCTTCCTTCCTTCCCTCCTTCCCTCTTTTCCTTCCTTCCTTCCTTCCTTCCTTCCTTCCTTCCTTCCTTCCTTCTTTCAAGACAGGATCTCACTGTGTTGCCCAGGCTGGAGTGCAGCACTGTGATCTCAGCTCACTGCAGCTTTGACTTCCCAGGCTCAAGCAATCCTCCCACTTCAGCCTCCCAAGTAAGTAGGACTACAAGCACATGCCACCATGCCCAGCTAATTTTTGCTTATTTTTTATTTTTATTTTTGGAGAAATGGGGTTTTGCCATGTTGCCTGGCTTGCTCTCGAACTCCTGGACTCAAGCAATCCTTCCACCTCAGCCTCCCAAAGTGCTGGGGTTACAACTGTGAGCCACTGCACCTGGCCCAGATCCCTTTCTGACTTGGATCTCCGTCTTCCTCTCATAAGGACCCTGTGCTTACCTTGGACACACCAAGATCGCCTAAGAGAATCTTGCCATCTGAAGATGCTTCATCACATTTGCAAAGTCCTTTTGCCATGAAAGGTGACATGTTTGCAGATCCTGAGGATTAGGGCACGAACATCTTGGGGGACACCTGGCTCTGCCACTGGCTGCCAGTGGGGCCTTGGGCAAGTCACTTCACAGCTCCGTGCCTCAGTTTCCCCATCTGTGAAGAGGGGATAATGATATCCTACCTCATTTGGTTGCTGAAAGGATGGCTAAGGTAACATGTGTGAGGTCCTGGGGTAGGGCCTGGCTCTTCATCAGTGCTGGGTGGAGGTTTGTGTTCAGGTGGGCATGGGGACGAGCACTTCCAGGAAATGGCCCAGGAGGAGGAGTCGGGGGAGGGGAGAGTGAAGTATCTGCAGAGACGGGAAACCATCCCTGTGATGGGTGATACATTTTCTGAGACTTCCAAGAGGCTGGCTGTGCTGTCCATGGGCCTGGGGCAGGTTCCCAACACGCAGCCAGGGGCTGCTCAACTCTGGTTCCTGAAAGGCAAATGTACAGTCCTGGAGGGAAGCCGGCCTGTGCCCTGGGGCTCGCGGGAGGCTCTTGGTGGGAGGGAAGCATGGCTGCCACCCACAGGGAGATGTCCTGCTCCACTGAGCCATGGCGTGGGTGGGAAGATAGAGGCCCAGAGGGGACGAGCTGGCCCGGGGCGTCACATTTCCCTGGCTCCCGCCTCTGGCCTGCAGCTACTTCCACACACCTACTGCAAATGCCAGTGCTGTGGGCCGTTGCCATGTTTCTGGAGCCTCCCATGGCCCTGGGCCCTGTAGCTGAGGGACTGACCACTTAGGCCAGTAGACAGGACAGCTGTCCATCCGTACATCACTCCTTCTCGAGCCCGGCACTGCCTGCGCCCACACTCAGAACACGCCTGGCACACCCTGGAGAGAGGGACAGGAGGGCAGGAAGGTGGCCTAAGCCAGCTGTGGCCACACGGCCGGCAAGGGGCTGCTTTTGCTTGGATTCCGCTGGTTGACAGAAAGAGGACTGGCGTGTCTGTCAGGGTTGTGTTCTCTCACGTCGCTGGGAGGTCCCTGCAGTCTCCCCTTGGAATCCCGGAAACCAGAGTGAGCAAATCTGTCCGACTTTCAGCAGGAGTGTGTGTGCCACCCACAGATGGGAGTTGGGAGTTCCCCAAGGCCACAGCTCCAGCTCCTCAAGTCCCTGGTGAAGCCTGCCTGCCACATGGGGCCTGCCATACCTGTGTGCACAAGGGCGTGTGCTTGTGTCTGCATGTGTGTGCACACACGTACATGTGAGCAAGCATTGTGTGTATATACATAGTGAGCAGGCATGTGTGTACATACATGTGAGCAGGCACATGTGTGTACATACATACATGTGAGCAGGTGTGTGTGTACATACGTGTGAGCAGGCATTGTGTGCACATGTGTACATGTGTGGCACTTGTGTTAGCACATGTGTATATACATGTACAAATATGCATATGTGCTTGCACACATCTGTGTACACGCATGCCTGTGTGTGCACGCATGAATGCACCCGTGTGTGTTGCATGTATATGTAAGTAAGCACCTGTGCATGTCTCTGTGTACGCATATAGGTGTGTGCGCTATTCGTGTGCACACATGTACATGTCTGTGTGTGTGTGTCTGTGTGAGTTTCTTGTTACTCCCTCGGACAATCAGGAGCAGTAAAGGTGGAGATAAAGCCAGAAATGAGAGAAGCAGATGTCCCAGGCCTGGGGCCCATCCTACACCAACTCAGCACCAGGAAGGCCTTGAGACCTTGAGCTCCACAAAGCCAAGGTCGGCAGAGCCAAGGTCAGCAGAGCCAGGAGGCGTCCCAGGACAATGGCGCCAGCACCTTTGTCCTTCTCTGACAATTATTTCCCAACTTCTCCCCACGGAGGGCGTCTTGCTTGTGTCTTTTGGTTTCAAGCCCATTCTAAAAGCCAGCCGCATGTCCTTGTGGAAGCTTCATTTTCCAGTTAGCTCCCCACGGACGCAGGCAGGCCAGCGCTCCGTGGAGCCCTTCCCCGCCGGCCAGGCTCCATCACCCGGAGCTTGCCGCCCTTCCCCAGGGCTCTGAGGGGACTTCTCTTCAAGGCCCGACAGGAATTTGAATGGCCGTCCATTTCCCTATCATTTGCTGCAACTGGGGAACAAAGATGATGATTGTAGCAGCTTGTGGGAAAGGGACACAAAGAATGTATTTTTTCTTCCCTTATCCGAGCGGGGTCACCAGGCCACGGGCTGCCTGGGAATTCCGAAGCTGCAGAGAGGAGCTGGGGCAGGGGGCTGGATGGTCATCCCCGCAGTGCTTCCGGGAGTCCATCCTAGCCTGCATGGCCCATGCCTGGCCCATGTGCATGTGTGGGACACCCTTGGCTTCTCTTTCTCCCTTCCCGACACAAGCCTCCCTGACCTCCTTCTCCAGGCCCCTTGCTGGCTTCAGCCTCCTCCCGGCCTGCCACCCTCCCTGGGTGCTCTCCGAATTCCCGGGCACCAGTGTCTCCTATGCTGCCTCCAGCTGCCCCTTACCTCCCAAGTTGCCAACTGGGGTGCCTCATAGGAGCCCCCAAACTGCCCTGAAGCCTGACCTAGCTGAGTTTAGATGCCCCGTCTTGGCGTAGGGCATCGCCTGCCAGAAATCTGTGCATGGCCTAACAGCCCCTCACCCTCCACACCTGTGACAACCTCCTAGGAGTGGCTTCCTCAACACCTCACCACCCTCGCCACTGTCACTGTCACCTGTGCCCTGGCAGGCTGCCTGCTCCCAAAACAGCTCCCCACTGCACTCCCCTGCCCCTCCCAGTCCTTCTCGCAAAGTGCCTCTGGGCTGGGCGCAGGGGCTCACGCCTGTAATCCCAGCACTTTGGGAGGCCAAGGCAGGTGGATCACTTGAGGTCAGGAGTTCGAGACCATCCTGACCAACATGGCAAAACCCCGTCACTACTAAAAATACAAAAATTAGCCAGGCATAGTGGTGCACGCCTGTAATCCCAGCTACTTGTTAGGCTGAGGCAGGAGAATTGCTTGAACCCAGGAGGCAGAGGTTACAGTGGATGGAGATCATGCCATCGTGCTCCAGCCGGAGTGATAGAGCGAGACTCTATCTTGAACAAAATTAAAAAATAAAAATAAAAACACCTCTGACCCTGTCACTCTGCCTAAAACGTTCTGGAGCCTCCCTGTGGCCGCAGGATGAAGCCCCCAGCGTCACATGCCTCTGGCTCGTGGGGAATGTCAGGGACACGGAAGCTGCAGGGTTGGCCATGCCAGGAGCTGTAGTGCAGGTCCCCGGCCCCACCTCCGCTGAGGGTCCTGCACAGATGAGTGTCCTGGCTGCCCAGGCCTCCTGGGGGGTTTTGTTGTTGTGCACTCACTGTTTTTGCCACCAGACAGTCATGGAATCCGAAGTTTTTCAGACATCACAGGCCACAGAATCTTAAGAGGACAGAAGAACGGCACGTTGAGGATTACCATTGCCTTCTGCAGGAGGAGGGAACTGCAGAGCTGTCCGGGGCTGGGCAGCGACCAGGTTTGTTCTGGGTGGGGGATGCAGAGGTGACCCCATCTCTGGCCCTGACCCCAGGATCGCCAGGCCAGTGGTGAGTGCTCCGGCTCATGGCCTGGGCAGTTGGGGTTGGGGGTCAGAAGGCCCCTCCCAGGCATGAGGCCCATTGCTTTCCAGGTGGAAGGGGTGGGGTGGGGAAGGCACTGTGGGGAGAGGGAGCACCAGGAATGTTCTAGCAGGGAGAACACCTAGACCAGACTGGAGCAATGGTCGGTGCTCCTTTCTCAGGTTTTGTAAGAACTTGCTCATTTAATCTCCATACCAGCCCTATGGGATAGCACCAGAGATCCCCACTCTGGGGGTGAGAAAAATGAGGCAGAGGGGTTCCAGATAAAACTGGTGGAGCCAGGATTTGAACCAGGGACTCAGCTCTGGAGGCTGGGCTCCTAAGCGTCATGCAGTCCTGCCTCTGGGACGTGGGGGGTTCGGGGGGTCAAGGGTGAGGCGGGACAACCACAGGGTGCCAGGGCCGGCTTCACACTGCACCGCAGGGCTGGGGAGGTACAAGTGACTGGGAGACAGGTGACTGGGAGGGGAGGGCAGTGCCCGCGGGAGAGTGAGGAGCCCAGGAGAGCTTAAGCCCCTAGTGAGAGCTGGGGCCTTTGCCCTGGAAGGAGGACAGACAGGGAGGTCTCGGGTGAAGAGGCCAGTAGGGCCCCGTGGGAGGGCCGGGGAGGGAGCTGAGTGCTGCCTGGGGCTCTGTGAGTTCCCAGCCGGCCAATGTTCCCCTGTAGCTCTCCTTGGAGCTGTGGGCTGGCACTTCAGGGGCCAATGGGACCTGTGACCCAGTGCCAGGCTGGAAAGGGCCTGCTGAGTGGACCGAGGCGGCTGCAGGCTGCATCATCTTTGGGGCAGGAGGCCTTCAAAGGTGGTCCAAAGACATCCCTTCCCTGGGGGTCAGGCACTCAGGCCCTTAGGCTGTGCCCAGTCACCCTGCCAGAGCCGGAGGCCCCCCAGCATGCCAGCCATCTGCCCCTGTAACCAGCATACCCGAAGAGCGGTGGATGCCACGGACTCCTGCTAGGATTCCACGGAGCTCACATTTCCTTCCCATGAGTCCACAGCCCTTCGGAGCCCAGCCCTGGCCGCTGAAAACTGCAGGTTCATGGCCCCAGGCCTGGATGCTGTGGCCTGAACAGAGGAGAGGGCTCAGTGCAAGGGTCAGGAGGCTCGGCTTCCAGCCCTGGCCCACACTGACCATGGCATGACCTTGGCCTGGCCTTTGGACTCTCAGGGCCACGTCACACAGGAGTGAGGAGGCCCTTTGGCCTAGTGACTTTAGGGGATGGCTATGCCCGTGATAATACAGCCACCCAGCCCCCTGTTGCTCCCTGGCCCTCAGTGGCCCCCCGACCCAGCTGGACCCCACTGTGCCCTCTGCCTCAGAGCACCAGCCAGCAGCCAGGACTTGGGTAACTGCCTCCATCGCAGGGCCAGGTCAATGGTGTGCAGCCCAGGGTGGCTGTGTCACCTCAGGACTGTGCAAGACCAAGCTTCTCCACACGGTCACCTCTTCCCCTTGTGCCCAGGGACCTCCCAGCTGCTGTCAGGTATACAGACAGCACTAGCCAGCACAGGCCAGGTATACAGACAGCATTAATTACAAGATGAGGCTGGGCATAGTGGCTCACGCCCGTAATCCTAGCACTTTGGGAGGCTGAGACAGGTGGATCACTTGAGGTCAGGAGTTCAAGACCAGCCTGGCCAACATGGCAAAACCCCATTTCTACCAAAAAGACAAAAAATTAGCTGAGTTTAGTGGCACATACCTGTAATCCCAGCTACGTAGGAGCCTGAGACAGGAGAATCATTTGAACCCAGGAGGCAAAGCTTGCAGTGAGCCGAGATCACCCCACTGCACTCCAACCTGGGCAACAGAGTGAGACTCTGTCTCAAAACAAACAAACAACAAAAAGAAAAACAACTACAAGATGAGTGTCTGTGTTGGGTCTGGCTGGCCATCAGCAGATCAGGGGCCTGAGTCCACTCTGTCGGGTGGAGAGTGCCAGGTCCCTGCGCGCCGCTTCACGGGTGACCTGCTGGCTGAGAGCAGCCAGTGCTGAGGCCGTGCAAATTTCAGCGTCCAGTGTGGGGCTGTAGACCCCAGCGCCCTGGGTCTGAATCCTGCTGCTGGTCCTGAGATATGGGAGCCACAAGTACCCGGGTGTGGGTGCTGATGGTTCTCGGGAAACCTGGAGGTGATGAGGCTGCTCCTGGCACGACCCCTGTCCCAGTCACCCTGACCACCCACACTCTTAGCTCCTGCCACTGCTGCCCCAGTCTGGGACCTGTCTCCACTCGGTCCCCCAACCCACACTCCTGTAGGCGAGGTGCTTCTGGAAGCCTGCCCCCGACCACGCCTCGTCTTCCCCTCCTGTGCTCCTCCCTGAACTAAGGGTCTCGTTTGTGCTGCTTGCTGCTGATCCCAGGGTCCTGCACTGAAGGCCCTGAAATAGGCCTGGGGGTCTCGGGAGGTGTCACATAGATATGGCGGGTGTGTTCTGGACAACCTCGGTGACCTCTGTGGCCAGCTCAGCATCTTCATTCCGTCCCCTCCCCTCATGTGCACAGGGCCCAAGTCCCTTCCCAGCCTCTGCTGCCTCCCTCCCCTCTGCCCGCCTGGAGCACTTTCCCTCCTTCCGTGGCCCCCACTGAACACAGGGCTCCCTCTCTGAACCCCAAATCCACCAATGCCCCCTGCCGGACCCACCCACTTCCCTCCACCTCAGCCTTCACACATACTGTTCTCTGTGCCCGAAACACCCCTCCTGCCCTTGCTTCCTGGGACCCAACTTGCAGGGAGGGGCTTCCCTGGGGCCTAGCAGGAGTGACCCTGCCCTGCACCCTTATGGTGGCATCAGCTCTGGCACCTGCCCAGCGCTCCCAGGAGCGGACGCTCTCGCTGCTCTTACGGCTGTTTGCTTAGATGTGGGCTAGGAGCGGGGCACAATCTGAGCCAGGCCCATCCCCGGTGCGAATCCCTGTGCGGGGGCTGACAGCAGATTGAGCCCGAGAGGGCAGAGGGACTGGGCGTGGGAATGGGGGCCAGAGGCCCGGCAGCACCAGCCCCAGATCTGGGCTCTGCCAAAGGCAGGGGGCCACTGAATCCACACCCCTCATCCATCACTGGAGAGAGAGTTCAGGGCCATGGGGTGTAGCCCCTCCCTCATGTCCCATCTCCACCGGCTGCCCCTCCACACTGCAGGGCACCTGCCTGGGAAAGCCCCCACCTACCAACCTGTCCTCTCTGCCCCAACCCCTGTGACCCCAATCCAGAATCTACACCCAGTCAGAAGGAACTTTGAAACACTCCTCTGGGCCAGGTGTGGGGCTCACGCCTGTCATCCCAGCACTTCGGGGGGCCCAGGCGGGTGGAGCACTTGAAGCCAGGAGTTCAAGACCAGCCTGGCCAATATGGTAAAACCCCGTCTCTACTAAAAATAAAAAAAAAAATTAGCCAAAAAAAATTAGCCGGGCGTGGTGGTGCACGCCTGTAGTTCCAGCTACTTGGGAGGCTGAGGCAGGAGAATCGCTTGAACCTGGGAGGTGGAGATTGCAGTGAGCTGAGATTGTGCCACTGCACTCCAGCCTGGGCGACAGAGTGAGACTCCTTCTCAAAAAAGCAACAACAACAACAACAACAACAACAACCACACTCCTCTCATCACTCAGCCGCTGAAACCTTCAATGACTTCCCGTGACCCTCGGGGACCCGCGGCTGCCCAAGGCCCTTGGTGGCCTGCCCACCCTCCCCTGAGCCCCAGGCCCCGTCCCTGGCAGGGGCTTCCTCACCTGTGCATGCTGTGCACGCTTTTCCTCACCCCACAGCCCTGCTTTATCTCTGCTCTTTGCCTTCAGGACTCAGGTTAGTGGTCAGGAAACAGTCCGTGATTCTCAGGCTGATGAGGGCACGCCTCCCATGGCCCATGAATGCTCCCTGTGGGTGCCTTTACCCACACAGAATGGATTTTGGTGCCAGCCTCCCGATAAGGCTGGACATTCCTGGTTCATGCCGGGGAGGCAAACCTCACTACGGGAGTTGGGGCTGCGTGTGCAGGCCGGATGCTACCTTAGAGTCCACGGATGTGCTCCTGCTGCTCCTCCCCTCAGCCTTAGTTTCCCCATCTGTGAAATGGGGAGCAGTCCCACAGCACAGGGGCAGTGGGGTGTGCTGGGGAGAGTGTGGTTGTGGCTCCGCCCAGCGGTTGCCTGCAACACCAACTCTGTCACTCACCACCGCGTGACCTCGGGTTGACTTCCTCCATCCTGTTTCCTGGCTGTGAAATGGGGATGACTGCAGGGGCCAGAACTTGGGACTCCATGGATGATGTGCAGCATGCACCGTCAGAGTCAGGCTGGCGGGAACAGCCCAGGCACTAGAGCAGTCAGGGAGCTCCCAGCCCAGGTGGGAGGCTGGCACTGGGAGGGTCCCAGGGGAAGGAGGGCCCGTGTGAGGACACGGCAGGCATGGTGTTGGCCCTTCCCTGACTGCCCACCCTTGGGAAGGTCGTTGGCCTCCTGAGCAATCCGCCCCTCCGAGGCCTCGCAGCATGGCCAGGCCTCACTGTGTTCCCAGGCCCCAGGTCATGGCCTGGCAGCCCAGCTGTTCCTGGGAGCTGGCCCTGGCTGAACGCGGCACTCAGCCAAGCCGTATTTCTGCATTTAGCACTGGAATTACGGTCCCGTAAAGCAGAGAGGCCACTTCCTCTTCCTCCTCCTCCTCCTGCAGCAAGAGAAGCACCAAGGCCACCCCTCTGCAGCTGCAGGTCACCTCAGGTAGCTGGTCGCCAGCACCTGCCCAGGCTGAGAGCCCCTCCAGCGACACAGGCTCTGGGGCAAGACACTGGGGGCCACCACAGGCTTGGGGTGGACGAGTGAGCATCAGGGATGAAAGCAGCCGTGTGGAACCTGAGGCCATGCTGGCCTGGACTGGGCACTTCACGCTCTGTGCCTCAGTTTCCCCATCTCCTTCCCCTCGCTACTATTTTGTTCACCAAAGGCCAGGTGGGCCCAGCACCACACCAAGCCCTGGCCTTGGCCCTGTCCATAGGGCTACATCTGATTCAACTGATTCCAGGAGAGGCCTCCCTGGCTGTGCCAGGAGAAGCAGAGGGAGTGATTTAGGTGATCTGGGGCCAGGGAACCAGACGAGGGGCACCTGGGGCCTGTCTCCCATCAGCTGCGGTGTTGAAGCTTTATCAAGCCCCAGCCCCACCCTTCACTGTGTGGCTACTAACTCCAGCAGAGGCCCAGACACAGTGGGGGCCTTGCCTGAGGACGCACGGCCTAGCTGGGGGCGTGCCCACCAGGCCTGGCCGCAACTCCTAGCCCACTTCTCTGCCTGCCACCCGGCTCCCGCTATGCCAGCCAGCAGCCACCCTGCCCACTGCTGATGAGGCAATCTCACCCCTGGGCCACCTGCCCCTCACTGAGGCATGGGTCGGTCCAGCTGGAAGAGCCAGTGGTTTCGCTGCCCTTGGGGTCCCAGCTCCCATAAGCTGCCAGGGCCTCCTGCCCACAGCCATTCCCACACCCTGGCCCCTCCCTGCTGCTGTCTGCCCCTGATCCCCCCGAGACTCCCTTAAGGATGTCTCCCCGAGGCTCTAGGAGGTTGGAGACTTGACCAGGGTCACCCAGCTGTCACCGCGCTGGGCACAACAGACAACAGTGTTTGCTGCCCCCCACTCCTGTGGCCGGCCCAAGGGCAGAGGGGAGCAGGGAAGGCCCCTATCCCTGAGGGACACCACAGTGTGACCTGGACTCATGTCTCCGGGTCTTGTATCCTCACCTAGAGCACAGGGATGGGACACTGGGCCTCCGCCTCTCCTGGGATGAGATGACAGCACGGGAGACGCCTGCAGACGCCGCCTGCCACCTGGCAAGTGCCGGACCGCCAGGGCTTCCTCTTTGTTCTTGTCTCTCACCATCTCATCTGCTAGGTGTGACCTCGGGCCACACGACCTTCTGCAGCCTGGCATAGGGCAGCACCCTCTGCTCTGTCGGCGGCCCTGGTGGGGATACCCTGTGTGCAGTGGCTGGCACCACGGTGGGGGCAGCGGGAGCAGAGGGTGGTGCAAACAGGAGGGGGATGGGCAGGGCCTCCTGGTCTGGCCTGTGGCCAGTCTCACCCACCTACGGAAGGGGTGGAATTACCTGTTTTACATATGGGGACACTGAGGCTGGGAGAGGCAGAGGATAGTGGAGCCCAGGGTGAAGTGGAAGTGAGCACAGAGGGAGGTGGGGTGAGACCCCAGTCCGCCAGAATTCCTGCAACCCCACTGGAGGGTTGAGGGGCCAGCCTCCTGCACACCCCTCCACCCACAGCCCACAGCCGTCCCCAGTACCGTGCCGGCCGCGGGATGTTGCTGCTGGAGCCGGAGATGCCCCCCGCAATGGTGGCGGTGGCCAGGCCAGTGTTGGAAACGCTGTGCACCCACCCCACCACCTCCATGCTCTTGACCCGAGGGCCGCTCAGCCTAGGGGCCGGTGTAGGCGGGGCCAGGCCTCCCTGACACTGATTCTCCAGCTGGGGGCGGTGTCCACGTGGCCGCCCCTTCCCAGACCCAGGCGTTTCATTGGGCGCCAGGCGCCACCTGGTGGTCAAGCCAGAAGCCGCCGCTACCGGAGCCGCGTGGAAAGCATTCCCAAACCCTCAATGTCCTCTTCCTCTGAGCTTGGGGAAACTGAGGCTGGGGAGGGGTAGGATCTCCTCAGGTCCCTCATAGAGGCAGGGCCTGGACTAGGGACAGAGGTCAGGGCTCCTGATGCCTGTCCAATGCCTGCAGCTGGGCTTAAGTGGCTTAGGGGATGTAGGGGCCTGGCCATGCAAGGATGGAGGACGGAGCCCAGCGCCTGAGGTCCAGTGCACTTGCCCTGGCCATGCCAAGGCCTGGGAGCCGTGAACACTGGCAGGTCCCACCTGCTTCCCCAGCACGGGTCCCAGGGCCCACGTGCGACAGCATCTTTGTAGGAGACACTGGCCTCACTCTTGATAGCAAGGAAATGGGACCAGGTCTGGGGTTCACACCTGGGAGTCAGGCCCTGCCCAGGCCCAAGGCCCAGCTCGCTGGGGAGAGGGGGAGCCCACAATGGCCCAGAGCTTTGCCTAGAGCGGCAGCACCAACAACCACGTGTCAGCGCCTGTCCTCGGAGGTCCCAGCCCTGAGCCAGCCTCACGGAGCAGCTCAGAGCACTGCCCAGCTCTGAGTCCTTTCTGGGGCCTGGCTGCTGTTCCCTTTGCTGCTCCGGAGCCCGCTGAGTCCCATGGGGGCAGGGCGTGAGGTGCGCTTTCTGACTCCGTGGGCCCCAGGCGACAGGGTAAGAAAGGCAGGCCTCTCTTTGGAAGCCCCTAGGGCAGGGTGGGCAGCTACTGAGTCTGGTGTCACGGGGTGGGTCTAGGTGGCTCCCCCAGTAGCAAAGGCCTGGCCTCCAGCCCTCAAGGTCAGTCCCTGGGGCACCTCACACATGACAGGTCCTAAATCTCGCCTGCCCAGACCTGTCCCCAGCCTGACTCCTCTGTCCCAGTGGCCATCCACCCACCCACCTGGAGAGACCTGGGCCTCCCCGCCACCCCCGTCTCTGCCCCAGCCGGTCCCTAGGTCCCAGCTATGTCACCCTTCAACAGCCTCTCAAATCCGACACCTCCAACACTCCCTGGTCATTACTGTCGTCTCAGCACATCCGTTGGTCTGAGTCCAGGCAGCCACCCTCTCAGAGCTCTACACCCCCACAACTCCTCTCCCTTCATGGTGGCCAATGCAGGGTTGCCAGCCCGGGCTGCGCTCAAGTCCTGTGTTGGCCTCTGCACTGTGGGACAGCCACTGGGTCTGACTTAAAAAGCCAGAGCTGGTACAGTCCGGCTAGCCCAGGAAACTGTGGGTAAACCAAGTCACATGGACTTGTTTCCTCTCTTCAGGCCTTGTCAGAGCCTTCAATAGGTTCACCACAGCATGGCTCCAAGAGAGGGCATTGTCAGCAGCAACTGTGGGGCATTTGTCCAGGGAACGTGCCATCCGAGAGGGACAGGCTCCTGAGAGGGACAGCCAGCCGGCTACCTCCTCAGCCTGGGTCCCCAGGGTCCCCCAGGGGCTGCCCCCTGCTGCTGGCCTGCCCTGCAGCCCCCTCTGCCACTTTCCCCCATGGTGCTAGGTTCCACCCTATTCCACCTGACTGAGTCCTCACTCTAACCTGTTTGTTCATTCAGTGGGCCTTTTTTTTTTTTTTTTTTTTTTTTTTTTTGGCATCTTTCTCTGTCCCCCGGCTGGCTGGGGTGCAGTGGCGTGATCTCACCTCACTGCAACCTCCACCTCCTGGGCT
>NC_045452.1:27975818-27981541 GCF_002776525.5 Piliocolobus tephrosceles | reverse complement strand
CCTGTTTGTTCATTCAGTGGGCCTTTTTTTTTTTTTTTTTTTTTTTTGAGATGGCATCTTGCTCTGTCACCAGGCTGGCTGGAGTGCAGTGGCGTGATCTCACCTCACTGCAACCTCCACCTCCTGGGCTCAAGTGATTCTCTTGCCTCAGCCTCCTGAGTAGCTGGTATTACAGGCGCCCGGGCAGGAGGCTGCCAGGCATGTCACTGGCTCGGGACAATGACCGGCAGTCCTGTGGCTGTGGTGGGCACAGAGGCCCTCACACCTCCCCTTCAATCACATACACGCCAGGGGAGCGGGAAGCGCCCTGGGGTCCCTCCCCAGGATTGTCCTCAAACCCAAGGCTTCCACAGCCCAGAAGGGGTCACCCTAGTCCCAGCTTTGGCCTCGGAGGTGGGGGCTGCTGCCACACAGTGTCGCTGTCGGGAAATGCACAGTCCAATGGCGGGGGTGGCTGGCGGGCAGGGGCCCAGGCTGCCCAGGAGGGGCGGATGGTGGGGGAAGCAGGGCGGGGTGAGAGATGGCAGCCATTGAAGGAGGCACTGACCTCCCAGGGCAAGGCCCTTTACGGCTTCCCTAGCAGGGCACGTGGCCCTCCTGGGCCCTTCCTCCACAATTCACAACAAAATCACAAACCGCACCCCCGAGCGGGGTAGTGAGAAGACACCCAGGGCCCAGGCTGGGTTCGCGCTGTCTTCACCCGTCATCCACCCCATTCTAGAACATACTCATTACACATTACACATTCAATATTCCAGGGGCCGTTTTCCCTTCCTGCTTCAAAAGAAACGGAAACAAGACTCTTCCTGGGCCCTCAGCTCTGTGCCCCGTGCTGATGCATGACCCGAGAAAGGCCCCCCCTCAAGATGCTCCCCGTCTGCCACCCCACTGCCCTTATCCTAGCCCTGGCCCTTGGTGCTCAGGCTGCCGGGTTCCAGAGGTGGGCTGGCTCTGCATCCCTCCTAGGAAGGCCAAGGTCAGCGTGGCCCTTTTGAACCTTAGGGCCCAGGGGCCTCTCAAAGGGCCCACTCCGGACAGCCCAGGAGCCCCCTCGAGTCTCTCTGAGACCTCATCTCCTCGGAGGGCAGGGCCGTGCAGACCTTTCTTCCTTGGGTAAGGCTGTGCTCTGGCAGTACTGCCTGAGCTGGGAGGGGTCCGTGGCACGAGGCTCCTGCACAGCCCAGAAAGCTGGGGCCATCCTGAAGGTCCCTGGTCCCCGGCTCTTGTCTCTGGACTTTGTTCTCAAGATGACTCATCCACATCCCTGGGCACTCTGATATGGTTATCAGCTTAAATCCTCATGGGCACCCTGAGAGGTGGAAGCTACGGTGACCCCACCACGAGACGGGAAACAGGCTTGGTGAACAGAGTGACTGATCTAGGCCTGTCACCCCCAGAGCTTTCACAAGCTGCTGCCAACCAGGTGATAAGTGGCTCCCTCCTCCCACGGCCCTCATCCTATATTTTGGGCGAGTTCTGGCAACCCCATCTCTAGGTACGGCCAGTCCTTTGGTCAGCTGGAGGGTAGAGAGGGACACAGGGTGAACTAGGCATCACCTCCTCCAGGAAGCCACCCCTGACTGCAGGGCTGGGTCCAGGGATCCTTAGGGTTCCCCAGCCCTTGGGCTGCTCCACTGTGATGCTGACCCCAACACGTGGCCACTGTGTGTCTCTGGCAGCTCCCTGACCAGGCCTTGAGCTCTGCAGGGCCAAACCCTGCTCCAACTACACAGTATGGGGGCCAGGAGGAGAGGCTACGTTCACAGTCCGTTCAGATACAGACAGGGGCTATGGTGGCCAGAGGTGGGTCTGAGCCGTGGACTGAGGGGTGGGGGAGCCGTGGTGAGCAGGAGACAGTCCTGGTGGAGGTGAGCACAGGCATGGGTTGGGGGGGGTACTGGGAAGCAGCGCAGGCGAGGGTGTCGGCAGAGATCTGCTCCGGAGACAGAGGGGGCTGCCCTGAGACTCTGAGGCCTGGCAGTGGGAGTGGGGAGGTATGGAAATGGTGTTCACAGGACAGAAGTGACCAGACGTGGCTGCGGACTGATTATGGAGTGAAGAAGGGGAGCTGGACAGTGCCCATGTGTCACCCACTCTGGCCCCAGAGGATGATGGGAGAAGGGACCACGGGGCAGGTCACTCACTCTGGCCTCAGAGGATGATGGGAGAAGGGACCACGGGACACGTCACTCACTCTGGCCCCAGAGGATGATGGGAGAAGGGACCACGGGGCAGGTCACTCACTCTGGCCCCAGAGGATGATGGGAGAAGGGACCATGGGGCACGTCACTCACTCTGGCCCCAGAGGATGATGGGAGAAGGGACCATGGGGCAGGTCACTCGTCTCCAGCTGCAAACTCCTATGCTGTCAAGACCCAGCTCAGATGGCCCCTGCTTTAGGAAGCCCTCCCTGCCCTTGGGCCCCTCCTCCACATTCCCTTTGCTCTTGGCCC
The DNA here is from genome assembly GCF_002776525.5 of Piliocolobus tephrosceles. Classification (NCBI taxonomy): domain Eukaryota; kingdom Metazoa; phylum Chordata; class Mammalia; order Primates; family Cercopithecidae; genus Piliocolobus; species Piliocolobus tephrosceles. Next base: position 27,979,088 of record NC_045452.1, on the reverse strand, counting down.
ACAGTGTGGCAGCAGCTCTGGGAGGGTGGGCAGGCCTGGGCTCTGAGGTGCTTGCCATGAAGGACTGGCAAAGATGGGTGTCAGGGTAGGGGGTGCTGGTCTGTCCAGACGTGGCCATGCAGGGCTGGGGTTGCCTGCAGAAACAAGGCAGGTCGGGAGGGCACAGGGGGGAATCTGGGCCAAGATCGTGGCCTGGGTCAACAGGAGGGGCGAGGATGGGCGTTTGGGTGGGGGGGGGGTGTGGGCCCAGTTGTGTCAGCACCTCCCCTCCAGGGGCTCTCAGTGCTGGGCCAGGCATGGACAAGCCTACCCTGCATGCCCAGGGTGGGACTGCTGGGACCAGCCTATGGCCGCTGCTGGCACGGGGGCATGAGGCCTCCCAGGAGAATGGGTGCACATTTGGGATGGCAGTCGGACAGAGGAATTACGGGTGCCCTGGAAACTGTCCTGAGGGAGGACAGAAGGACAAGCATGTCCGGGCTTTGGTCAAGGCACTTAAGGCACTAAGGTGGCCTCGGGAGCCAAGCCTTGGCAGTGCTCTGAGCTGTGGACCTGGGGCCTCGGTGGCTGCCCCGTGGGGACCTCTCCACTGGGCTTGGGTCCTGGTGCTCAGCCTGCCTGGCTCAAACGCAGCATGAGAGGGCAGAGAATGGGCTGGGCCTGGCATCCGGAGCCCAGGGTGCAGCATGGAGCCAGCTGAGGACTCTGGAGGCGCTGGGAGGCACGAGCAGACAAGCCTGATGACTTGGAACAGCTCATGGCCGGGGGCCTCCACGCTGTTCCGCAGCAGATGCACCCCAGAGCCCAGTCCCTGGGCTTCCAGAATGAAAGGGGCCAGTTCCAAGTTCACAGTCAGAACAGCTTTATTGACTCTAGGCCCCAGATGCCGGCCCATCTTCAGCTCAGGCCCCCGTAGGTCACCGACGTCGGGGGCAGCCCTCCCGTAGGGTCGTGTCACTGGGCTCCTCAGGGAAGGCAGTAGGTTGTATAGTTATCTTCTGAGGGGCAACATCACTGCCCTGAAACCACACAACCTACTACCTCACCCCGCCAGGCCCGGCCTTGCACGGCGGGAGGGCCCGCCGCCCCCGCCCAACACCAGCCCCTGCCCAGCGGTCCTCAGTCACCGGAGCAGGAGGGCTGGGCAGGCGCAGGGCAGGAGGGACGGGGAGATGGCACCCCAGGAAGGGGCAGCTGCTGCTGGCTGGTCTCGGGAAGCCCCGGCTCTCTGGGCCTCAGTTTCCCCAGGTACAGAGGAGCCACCGTCTGCCTTCAGGTTGTGTTCATGTGGGGCCCAATGTGTGCAGAGCTGTTCCTCTCACTTCCTGCTCGGGAAAGGTGCCTCGGCCTCCCTCCACAGACAGAGGCCCTGCCACTGAGCTGGCCGGGCTGGGACACATGCTGGGCACCTGGGGTGGTGGGCAAGGCCAACACTCACGGCCCTGTGACCTCCGAACGTTTCAGCTACCCCGGCCCCGTGGTGCCTTCTGGTGCTCAGTGGAGGGTACGGCCCAGTCTCCTGCTCAGGGTCACCCATGAGCCTGTGTCTGATGGGGGTGGTGTTGGGAGACAGAGGTCGGACAAACAGCCGCATGGGTCGCCGCTCTCAGTGTGGCTGGGGCAGAGGGTGGGGTTGGCTCAGCTCTCCTCTGCCCTGGACGCTCTCCTTCCATCCACATCTCCTTCTATCCTCATTTGCCTCCATTTTACAGAGGAGGAAACCGGCCCAGAGAGATCAGGGGCCTGTCCAAGGTCACACGGCAAGAGGAACCTAGGCCTGCCAAACTTCTTAGTGTAGGGAGCCCCTGCTCCCGCCTGCTGCCAAGCTTGCCCCCAAACCTGCCCCCGCCCCTCCCAGCCAGGGTTCCAGATGCTCTGTCCACCGTAGATATTACAGCCACTTCAGGAAAGACAGTAGATTGTATAGTTATCCCATAGCAGGGCAGAGCCCCAAACTATACAACCTACTACCTCACCCCAAAGGGCAGTCGGTCTTGGTGCCGATGGGACTCCATGGCTTCCAGAGGCACCTCCTGGAGCGGGGGAGGAAAGAGGGCTGAGGGGAACAGGGCTCGGGGCTTGGCAGCCCCGAGGGCACAGGGATTCTGGCGGGCAGGTGCGGTGGGTGCAGGGGACTGGGACACCCAACCTCTGGGAGTGGGGACATCGTGGCCGGCACCAGCAGGGACAGGAACCTGCAGGACACCACCAACCAGAGAGGGACGAGAAAGAGAGAAGGAAGGAGGGAGGGAAAGCCCCAGTGGCATTTTGCGACGCTGTCACAGGCAGCCGGCCCCCTCTCATCTGGACAGGAGTGGCCATGATGTCCCCAAGGAACTCCGCACTGGAGACCCTAAGAGGAGGGCTGTCATCTGTCAAAGGCCAGCAAGCCACGGGCGTGCGAGTGCCCACCCTGCTTGGCCCTCCCTCCCCGCACAGGCCGCCAGAAGCAGCACTCGGGGCCCCCAGGCTGGCTGAGCAGCAGCCCCCGGGGCGTGCTGTCTCCTCCCACTGGGCAGGCAGGCATCCCTCCAGGGGCTCCGGCTCTGGCCCTGCTGTGCAGGCTGGCCGGGGCTGACCATGCTGTAGGAGGTGGCGGGACATGGTTCTTTCCTCCCTTGAAGGAAGTGGCCTCTTGGGGAGAGCAGCTGGGGGGGAAGCACAGACCCTTGAGGCCACCCAGGGTCCAGTGCCGGTCCCTACGGGGGCTGGCACACTCACTGCCCTAGCTTGGGGCTCACAGGGCTGGGACAGAGTGTGGCATGAGGACGGCACTGAGGGGGGTCTCGGGGTTCCCCTAGCAGGGGAACGTGGCAAGAGATAGGCCTCCCTGAGCCCTGCCTATCCTGGGCCTGGTGCAGGGTCAGCCTCAACAAATGCTAACTGTGGCCACCACCTTCCTCGGGGAGCCTGGGGAAACGCTGAGGAGGCAGGCACGACTGTCAACTCCTCTTACAGATGAGGAGACCGAGGCCCAGAGAGGCAACGTGACCCAGATGTCACACAGCCAAGGGGGGCAGCAGAGTGAAGTCCAAATGTTCTGCTTCCTGCCAAGTTAAAAGGCACGCTAGCTCTCAGCTCCCCGTGCCCAACTGGACTTGGAAGGTCTACCCAAGCCCTCCTTCCACAGCTCATCCTGAGCAGGCCGCCTGCTCCAGGCAGGCACCAGGCTGAGCTGGACCATTTAATCCTCACAGCCCTCGTGAGGCTGAGATCATGATCTCACTCCGTAGTGGGGAAGCTGAGGCTCGGGGGTGCTGAGTCTCTGGC
>NC_045452.1:27936577-27975808 GCF_002776525.5 Piliocolobus tephrosceles | reverse complement strand
CTCGGGGGTGCTGAGTCTCTGGCTGGATCCCACTCCGTAGTGGGGAAACTGAGGCTCGGGGGTGCTGAGTCTCTGGTTCTAAGTGTCTTTGCTCTCAGAAGTTGGTCGGGGAGGGGTCTGCTTGCTCTCTGGGTACTGTGTCCTACTCCCACCCGAGGGGCATCCGGAGCAAATCCCAGGTCCTTAGCCAGCAAGGAGACCACTGAGGCTCACACCTGGCGCCACTCACCCAGAACTGGAGACTGAGATGCTGACTCACCCAGGCGTGGGGACCAGGAGGGCCCCAATGCAGCCTGGCCCTCCTCTGTCCGGGCATCGTCTGGCCTGGGGTCTCGAAAACCCCATGTTCCCTCAAGGCCTCAGAACAAAAGCTGTATGAGAGGGTCTGGGGGTCCTGTTCCCCTGCCCCAATTCTGGATCCCCTGACGGGTGGGCAGGACCAAGATGTCCCTAAGGACTGTCCGGGCAGAGCCAGTCAGGGTGGGGCAGACGGCTGAGGGTCTCCTTGGACCCTCCCAGCTGTGGTGAGTGGCCAAAGTGGGAAGATCAAGGCCATCCCAGTTCCGCTGAGCTCAGGCTGACTCAGGCTGTCGCTCACCTCATCACCAGCTCCCAGTCAGGTGGTCCACCTTGAATGTCCCTGCATCTGCCCCCATCTGCACCCCTGGGAAATGCCTTGGGGAAGTCTGTGGGGTGGGTTGCACCCTAAGCATGCGCTCTGGGCTCCTGACTTAGTCTCTGGCTGGCTGGGTCCCCTCACACCTACTGGGTTCTGACCCATGGTCCCAGCAGGCTAAAAAAGGGGTGGGGCAGGATGGTCCAGCAGGTGAGCTGTGGGAATCCAGGCCGGCCTTTGGGCTATATTCTGGGCAGGTCTCATGCCCTTGTGGGCCGTGGTCTCTCCACTGAGGCAAGGGGTCAGCTGCCAGGGCCCCCGCCACCAGCCATCGGAGCTGGAGTGCAGGTGGGGACCACCACACAGATGCCAATGGCCCCAGCCTGGCCCCCACAGGTCCCCCAAGCCAGGACTTTAGCCCCCCAGAGCCTTCAGTGCCCACCATGGGGGGCCCCAGCCCACAGGTCTGGCTCTACAAGGTGTGGCAGACAGAGAAAAGGAGACAGGCCCCTAGTCCACCCTGGTCGTCACCACAAGTGCCCTCTCCCTGGGCCCCCAGCCCTGCCTGGGAGAAGCAGATGTGACTCAGTTTCCCTTATTTGGCCTTTCTTGTTCTGGGTTAGACTTACCCAGGTGGCATCTTGAGTCATCCTGGGCGACGGCAGGTAGCCTCCGGGCATTAGGGCTGCATTCCAGGATGACCAGTGGCTAGGTGACAGGAGGGGCCAACGCAAGGGCTTCTGTCCCCAGGGAACACTCGAGGCGGGCTGGGCCCTGCACACAGGCCGTGCACGTAACAGAGCCCAGGGCCAGAGAGTTCAGGGTGTGGAAGTGAGGCTGAGGGTGCCTCTTACACTCAGACGCCCTGCAACGAACCACAGCTCCTTCAGGCCCTGTCCAGCCTGAGGGGTGCACCACCAGAGTCAAAGGTCACCATGCCCCAAGTGCACAGGGGGCGGATGAGGTGGACCAACCGGGGGAGCTTGCTGGAGGAGTGGCGGGAAGACAAGAAGAGACATGGCTTCGGGGGAGGCCACAGCCTGGGCAAAGGTTTGGCCATGAGAGCATCAGGTCCCCATCTAAGGACCTCTGTGCCTGAGGGTGGGGCCTGGAGAGGACCGGGAGTGGCTGGTTCAGACGATGGCCCTCCCTCCCTATCAGGCCTCCCATGGCTCCTCCTACCTCCAGAGCCAGGATGGCAGGAGGCCCAGCTCACTGCAGGGACAGCCAGCCACAGGCAAGGGCTCCAGGTCAGCGCCCCTTATTGACCTGTTTGGTTTTAAAAACAAAAGTGACAAGTGTCAGCTCTAGAAGAGACGTGGCCTCGCCCAGCCCTGAACCCCTTTGTGACCTTGGGCCTTGCCTAGACATCCCGCATCAAAACCGACACTCCAGCCTGACCTGTCTCTAGCTAGTGGCTCACCCGCCCCTGCAAGGGCCTGAATGGAATGGCCTCTGTGGTCAGCCCTGTGTTGGACAATGCCAGATCAGAGGCGACCAAGACCCAGAACTGTCCTTGAGTGGTCAGTGGTCATGCTCCCCTGCTGGGAAGCCTGTGCCCTGCCAGGCTGGTACCTGGATGCTCTACGGCCCAGAGGAGGGCCGGGGGATGCACAGGGGGACAGCCTGGTGCCACTTTCCCGGGCGCCTGGCCTGTCAGCAGGTGGCTGGACCCTGCAGAGAGGGATTAAACCCCCACTGCACCGAGGAGGATGCTGAGGGTCCGTCCACAGGGGCTGTGGCTTCCCCTGGGACCCAGGCCGAGGAAGGCTTGGCGTCCTCCCACCAGCGGAAATCCCCCAGAGGGGCCCACAGGATCCAGTCTGGGCTGCAGGGCTTCGGCAAGAGCTTGTCCAGTGAATCAAAACTTCACTTCACTGCAGCCCATTCTGGCCGGAGGGCCCTTGCAGGAGAGGCACGGGGTGCAAAGGCCAGAGAGGTGCATCCAGGCAGGAACGGATGCGGGTCCCCAGGGCTGAGCTCAAGATGCTGGATGGGAGCAGGCATACTCTGGTTCCCCGCAGCCCTGTACCGTGTGACCTCGAGCAAGGGCAGCCCTGCTGGGGACCAGGAGAGTCACCCACCAGGCTATTGAGGGGCCTGTGGGGACACCGGTTGGGGGGTGCCCTTCCCTCCTCCTCCCTGAGCGCCAGCCCTGCCCGCACTCCCAGCCAGCCAGGCCATCCACCACTGCTGACATCCTCTCTACTGTCTCCGCCCCTCCCCAGCGTGCCCGCAGCCCTGGCTCCCCCTCCAGCCTTCCAGAGCAGTGAGTGCCCCGAGCAGGCCTCTGCTCCCAGCATTGCCCTGGCCTGTCCCTCTGCCAGGCACGACCACCCTCCTTTTTCCCGCTCCTTTCCCCAGAGGGCCCTGTGTTCCCCGGTGAGTCCCGGCTCTGCCCCCAAGGCTCTAGGATTCACATGTGGACCACCCAGGCCTGCGGTGGTCAGGGAGCCTGAATGTGGTGGTGCCCGCTCCGGGGGACTCTGGGGAGGGTGTCTGGACACACTTCCTGCACACCCTACACTGCCGTGCTCTACAGGACCAGGAAACAGATGCTGTGACCTCAGTGGGCTCCACCCCCCTACCACAGGAGGATTTGCAGAGGAGAACTCCAGCCGACAACCCGGACTTTCTTGGGTGCAGGGTGGGGAAAGACGGATGTTTCCACGTCATGACCCACTCATGGAGCCATTTCTGAGCTGGTGGGGAGAAGGCCCCAGTTGCATGCATTGTGGGGTGTGCACGGGGGTGGTCTCCAGGCCCACCTGCCCGGCAGCCCTGGGGTGAGCATGGGGCTCAGGCCTGGGGAGACAGCAGGAATCTCCCCTTTCTCGGGAGGCTTCCTGAGACAGACCAGAGAGACCCTTCCCAGCCAGCCGGGACGAGGGCTGGGCGGACCACGCAGCGTGAACGGCGCTCCCTGAGCAGAGCTGACGGGGAGTGAGCAGTCGGCAGGCGCTCTGCCATCTGCCAGCTGCCACCTCCGGGGCGCTGCCCCGGCCCCACGGTGTCTGCCTGTGGGCAGGGTGCCCGGCGGGCCCAGGCGGGGGAGGGGCCAGGCCAGCCAGGACAGGTGTGCGGAGGCCTCAGTGGGCAGGTGGCCATTTCAGGGCCGGGCGGATGTCTGGAGCAAGTGAGGCAGACAGACGGTGTCACCCTGAAGTCACCTCGGGCTTGGCTCAGGGCCACTGGGAGCCGGACCCCCCCAGGGAGCACACCCCCGCCACCCTGATTGGGTTTCTCCCCATAAAGCAGCCAGTGTCTCTGCTCAGCAAGCCGTGCCAACAATGGGGTCTGGGAAAAAGACGGGGAGGGGTGGCGTCCGGGGGCTTGGACGGGAGGCGGGCCTCCTGCAAACACGGCCCAGAAAGCTAACGAGACGCGCACGGGGCAGCCTGCGGCTCTGGCTTGGCTGCGGCAGGGCGGGGACCAGGGCGAGGTGTGGGAGGCATGTTAAAAGGACCAAAAACCCAGCCATCAGCAGAAATATCTTATTGCAAAATTTAAAAAAAAATCAATGCAGAAGGGTCCATGATCTAAAAATGCCGACTTAAATCAAGATGGGACAGGTAAGGGTTATTAACCTCTCCTCTGGCCTCAGGCTGCAATACAACTAGGCCGCCCACAGTCTCATGGTCCCCAACAGCATGCCACGGGGAGGCCGTGGCAAAGCCACAACTGGAACTGCACCCCTCAGATCCAGGCTCCTCCCCTGGCCCTGCACACCTCACGCAGGTGGGAAAGGAGCGTCCCCAGGATGGAGCATGGCCCGGACCCCAGGCCTTCCTTCCTTCCAGGGCTGTCTGGGGTCCCAAGGTCCCCTCACGGGCCCTCCTGTTAGCACCCTCCCTGTCTGGCTTCCCCAAAACTGACACCCACATGCTCCGGGTCAGGCTCTCCACCGTCAGGGGTCTGTGCCCTGTCTAGCTTCCTGCTTTCCTGTTCTCTCACAGCCACTAAGTTCTCAGTGGGGGTGGGGGGCAGGCTCAGGGATGTCCACTCCCGGGGGCAGGGGCCAGGCCTGCTGTGGCCACACGTCCTGCACCTAGAACAGGGCCAGAGGTCCAGCAGGCACCAGCGTTGTGGCCACAGGTGTGAGCGTGGAAGCTCGCAAGAGTAACGCAGCACCCAAGACACCTGAGGGCTGGCACTGGCAGGGGAGGACCGTGCTCTGCAGACACACCTGCATCCATGGGGCACAGGCCTGGGGGCTGCCAGGCCTGGTTCTGACCTGCTCTGTCTCCCTCAGTGATGGGCCTGGGATGGGGCAGGTGAACCCCTCTGGGCCTCAGCTGCCTCCTCTGTAGGATGGGTCAGGACGCCAGCGCCCCGGGATGTGGGGAGGACCCGGGGGAGCTGCTCGTTAACGCTCCAGGGTTATGCAAACAGGCTCACTTGGAGTCCAAAGGGGAAAAGCAGGAATGCGGAGCCCGCTCTCGTCCTGTGGGGACCTCTGTCTGGTGTTTAATCATTAGGCATACTTTTAACCTCAAAGGCGTGTACTTATCTGAAAACATTCTTAATTCAAGCCACAGTCTGGGTCACAAGGTGGGGAGAGTAGGAAAGAATCGGGGGCGGCGGGGGGCGGTGACCAGATGCAACCACATCATTGAAAATACCCCAGCCTGAACCCCGCCCTGCGGTCACCCCACCTAGCAGCAACTCCCCACCAGGGACCAGCCCTTCTGCGGCGGGGGGCGCTTTTCCTGCCGGGAAGCCTGGGGCTCCCGTGTGCCCCAGGAAGCTGCAGGCCTGGCCTGGCATGTGGGGCAACTCTGGTCTGAGCGGGCAGGCGGGCAGAATTCTTCCTTCCCATGCCCGGCTGGGTTTCCCCAGGGCGAGGGCAGGGCCTGGGCAAACTTCGCTTCGTGGTGACGGAATGTTCTGTTCAGGAACCACAGGGAGAGGGTCTGGGCGGGGTGTAGGGTGGCGTCCAGAGACCTTCCCAGGCCTCAGGGGCTTGGCTGGGTGCCTGGCAGGTGTCTGGGTAAGGGTCTCCTCCAGCAAGGAACCGACCCACGGCCACGTGGAGAACACAGGCCACCGTGGGGTCCACCCGGCACCACCCCATGCCACCCATAGGACCTGCGTTGATCCCTAGAAAATGCACACACTTATCAAACACCACTCCCTGCTTCGCCTGGAGATTTCTCCCAACTTCTTCTAGGAGGCGCACTGCCCTCCAGGGGACCTTGTTGCAGGGATTGCAGGAACCCATGTGTGGCCAACCTCACAGGGCTCCCAGAGGGCACGCCTGCCCCCTCCCGGCCTGGCCAGGCCAGGGGCACAATTGTCCTCCACAGCCCACACCCAGCGTCTCCCTGATGCTGATCTGCAGCCCCCCGGCCCCCGGGGGTTTCCTGGAGACCGTCCCTTCGGGAATGTGCCACTTGGGATCCTCTGGGTGCTGGAAGGGCAGGTGCATGGGTCTGTGATGGGGCAGGAAGCAAGCTCAGAGGCTCGGGAGAGGCCGAGGGGCTCCGGTGAGGAGGGAGATGCTGTCTAGAATGGCTGAGGTTGTGGGGATGGGGCCTGCAGGAGAGTGGGGGCTGTGCAGGTGCCCAGGAGAGAACAGGTCCTCCACTCCTGTGTGTCACACACCTTGGCTAGCCCCACCACGGGGGAATCCTGGCCAGAGTGCGGTCCTGCCCTCTTCCTGAGGTTGGCGGTGCCCGTCTCTAAGTCAGAAGCTGGGCTGGCCACTGAGAGACCCACTCCCGGCCGGGCCAGGCCAGAAGCACGATAGGTGAAGTGGTCAAGGCCTGAAGGCATCGCCCCTGAAGAGGTGCGGGGAGCCCATGGGGCCCCACAACTGCCTGCGCTGCCCTCGGCCCAGGGCTCCCCTGCCAGCGGGGCTGCACCGGCCCGGCTCTGGCTCAAGGCTTCTCTGTCTGCTCGGCAGGACCGCCTCAGGGTGGCGAGGGGCCGGCAGGGCTGGGTGAGGGGCCAGGACTCCCAGCCTGCCTTGCCAAGGGCTGGCTGGTGCCAAGCCTGGGGCAGACACGGCCAAGGCCAGACTGGGCGGGGGCCGGTGCTGGGCTCTGTCCAGGCCGCCAAGGGCAAGCAGGCGGGCCATGGCCGCCCTCCCTCCCAGGCCTCTCCAAGGCCACGGCCACCTCAGCTACAAAATGGCGGCAGGCCGGGCGGCCATTTTGCAGAGCGCTTGGAAGACAAAGGCCGCCGCGGGCGGGAGCGGCTATGGGGCCAGGAGGAGGAGGAGCTACTGGAAAAGAAGCACAGTGCCCGCCCCGTGCGTGGGCCCAGAGATAGGCAGGTGGGCCTTTTCTGGAATCTTCTTCCGCCAGGCTCCCAGCGGCCGGGGCTTCTAGAGACCTTGTCATCCCATCTAAGGGTCTTGCAGTGGCCCCGGGGGACTGGGGCCTGCCTGGGGCACCGATGCCCTCCCATCTTGCAGCCCAGGTGGCCTAGCCTGAGGCACGACCTCTGGGGGAGGTGGCAAGGACCTACTGAGCCTGGCCTTCTGGATTCAAAACCTTCCTTTGCCCCCAGACCCAGGGAGGGCTGCTCCTCATTTGGCTGAGGTTGGAGTGGTCCCCAAACAGGCGGCTCGAGGGCCGGGCCTGAACTCCAGGGACCACTGTGCCATGAAGCAGCTGCCATGCGAATGCTAGGGAACCTGCTCCAGGGATGGGAGGCTGCTCCCCCCTCCACCTTCCACAGCACCCACCCCACAGTGGGGACGCCAAGGGACCTGCTCCAGCAATGGGAGGCTGCTCCCTCCTCCACCTTCCACAGCACCCACCCCACAGCCTGGAACTTTTGGGGCTCTGCCGACAAGGGTCGGGGGTAGGGCCCACTCGGCCCCTCCTGGAGCCCTGCCCCAGCCAAGCTCAGCACCAGCCACTTCCCAAACAAGCTCCGAGCCCCGTCCTGCTCATCTGTCTGGTGACCGTCTGTCCACTCCCTTCTTGTGTCCCCTTCTCCAGCCTCCTCTGGACAAGAGGCACAGGCCCCACTGCCCCCAACAAACACTCGCTGGATGCAGAGTAGAGCCTGGCAGGCAGCACCCCCAGATCTGACAGACGGACGGCCCCAGGGTGCCACAGGGATGCCTTCCTGCCCCCGCCCAGCAGTGGTCTCCATGTCTCTTCACCAGGTCTTACTGAGAACCCAAAGATCCAGCCAGAGGTCCAGCAGCGAGACTGCTCCTGGGCTGGGGGTGCAGCCATGTGGCACTCCCTCCTGGCCTGTGCAGGGCAGAAGCCTGTGATCGCCACCAATCCCACTGCACAGACAGGGAGGCCAAGGCCCAGGGCAGCTGAGCTGTGGCCTGCAGCGGGGTGCTCGCAGGGCCACCGGGTCAGGGGACAATGTTACTCACACACCCGAGGACTCAGCCCAGGCCTCTGACGGGGACCGCCGATCCGGAGCCACGGGCAGGGCCTGCATGAAAAAACAAGAATGAAATGAGGGAAGCCCGCATGGTGGTCACAGGGTGGGGTTGCCTGGGTGACACGGTGCAGCATCAAGGGCAGGTGCTATTGTCCCCATCACCGTGTCCCCAGTTGCCCTGACGACTCTCTGGGTGTGAATGGCACAGCCACCTCGCCTGTTCCCGGGGCCTCTCCCACGTGGCTGCTCCACGGTGGGGCTAGCCCAGCTGCATACCACAGGCTCCTGGGCACATGCTCCCGGCGGGAGACCTGGCCAATGTGAATCTGTGTCACTGTGACACGCCAGGCACCCACTGAAGCCCCTCACACCTGGTGACTCACTCAGTCCACGTGATAACCTGATCAAATGCAGGAATGGAGTGGCTGTTCCTTCCCCCACAGCCATTGCCACGGCCACGGCCACAGCCACAGCCAGTGCAGGAGCAACTGTGCTCCCCATGTTTCAGGGATGAGGGAACGTGGACCCAAAGATGTTTACCTGCCTGCGCACAGGCACTAGGTCCTTCTGTGTTGGGTGAGCCCAGGAAACCCCCATCGGGAGGCCCGTTTTCCTTTTTCAGGGACAGCCAGGGGCCTCTGGCTCCCCAGTTCTCGAGGCCAGCCTGGCTGGGTGGGCGAGGTGTCTTTGGAGAAGGGCACGTCGTACCTGGGACAGCTGGAGCGGCGACACGAAGCTGCGGGATGAACTGGGAGCCTGCTCCTTCCCAGAGCTGGACATGACAGTGCTTTCAGCTCGCTACTGTGTGCTGAACAAGGCCCCCAGCCTGGGCCATGCCTGAGGCCAGGTGCCCAACCAACCAGGCCAGGGAGGGAAGCTAGAGCTAAGGAGGCAGCAGCCTTGGGCACTGCCAGGAGCACTGGGGCTGGGGTTTGGCCCACCCCGACGCCATCCCGGCAAGGGCCTGAGTAGCAGGGCCTGTCCCCACCACACAGCCAGACTTTGGAAGGCTCGGCCCAGACCCCAGACCTCAGCCCCTCCCTGCCCCTGAGGGATGTGGCGGCCCCACGCCTTGGTGAGACTACGTTCTTGGAACCCAGAGGTGCTTCTACTGCGGGGCAGCTTGGGGCCAGAGCCCTGCTCTGCTGTATGCCAGCCTGGTGGCCGGGGCAAGCCCCATAGGCTCTTGGAGCCTCAGGTGAGGGACGACTCTACGTGACTGGCTCAGGGCTTGGCCCACAGGAACTCCTAACAAATCTGAACCGAATCAAGAAGGTGTTTCACCCAGATGCTGTTGCAGGTGGCTGTCCTTGCACCATGTCCCATCCCTCGTCACAGTGAGGGCTCAACCTCATGCTCACCGAAGTTTCTCCCAGCCAGAAAGCACTGCTCAGAGCCAACAGGGAGGTGCCGAGTGACAAAATCACTCTGCATTTTGTCCATAAAGACAGCCCCGACTTACCAGGGTCCAACTTAAGATTTCTCAACCCGAAGGGATATGAATTCAGTAGAAACCAAGCACACTTCAGTACAGTGTTGAATAAATAACAGATCTTCAACACTTTATCATCAATAGGCTTTGTGTTAGATGATTTTGCCCAACTGGAGGCTAACGTTAAGTGTTCTGAGCACGTTTCAGGGAGGCTGGGCTAAGCTATGATGTTTGGTAGTTAGGTGTATTAAATGCATTTTTGACTTACAATATTTTCAATTTATAGTGGGTTTCTCAGGACAAACCCCACTGCAAGTCAGGAAGCATCTGTATTTTCAGCGGGACTGAAAGATCAAATGCAGGGCCATTGTAAGGGCTTGCTTGCTTCTGTCTGGGTATAAAAAGGCATCTGGGGCTGGGCGCAGCGGCTCACACCTGTAATCCCAGCACTTTAGGCTGAGGCGGGCAGACCAGCTGAGGTCAGGAGCTCAAGACCAGTCTGGCCAACACGGTGAAATCCCATCTCTACTAGAAATACAAAAATTAGCCTGGTGTGGGGCAGGCACCTGTAATCCCAGCTACTCTGGAGGCTGAGGCAGGATAATCACTTGAACCTGGGAGGCAGAGGTTGCAGTGAGCCGAGATCGTACCAAGGCACTCCAGCCTGGGCAACAGAGTGAGACTCCTGTCTCCAAAAAAAAAAAAAAAAAAATTTAAAAAAATTAAAAAAGGCATCTGGGTGGCCGGACGTGGTGGCTCACGCCTGTCATCCCAGCACTTTGGGAGGCCGAGGAGGGTGGATCACAAGGTCAGGAGATCGAGACCATCCTGGCTAACAGTGAAACCCTGTCCCTACTAAAAATACAAAAAAATTAGCCAGGCGTGGTGGCGGGCACCTGTAGTCCCAGCTACTTGGGAGGCTGAGGCAGGAGAATCATTGAACCTGGGAGGCGAAGCTGGCAGTGAGCCGAGATCGTGCCACTGCACTTCAGCCTGGGCGACAGAGCGAGACTCCATCTAAAAAAAAAGGCATCTGGGTATTTGACATGAGAACAAACTTCTGTCCCCTCGACCTGCACGCAGAGACAACCTGGGGCCGTGGCTCACACCCTTCAACCTCTGGGGAGAAGAGAAAGTGCCACTCCACCGTCTGCAGAGGCTGCTGAGGTCACATCATGGTCCTCCGGGGCCCATTCTCAGGCTGTGGCTACCAGGTCCACTAGGTAGTCTTGGAGCCGGCTGATGTGGCTTCTCAGCATGGCTCTGCCATGGGGTGACAGGCCATCACCTATCTCACATCTGCACCCATTCCTGAAGGACGGGGCGGCCTCTCCATCAGCCAGAACCCAGGGTACCCAGAAAAGGAACAAGTCCCTTCAGAAAACCAGCCAGTGCTGGGTATCAAGGGGGCCACGTGGCCGCCGGCTCTGGTTGGGGCTGTGGCTCCTGTTGTCTGCCACCGAGTGTGGGTAAGGCACTGGGCTACTGCCACGGTGTGGCCAGCAGGATGCCACCTCCTCAGTATGAGGCCTGAACAGCCCATGAGAGGCAGGCAAGGCCGAGGGACCTGCCTGGCTGAGGTTTCCCCGTCCTGGGCCAAGGACTCCAAGGGGAGCAGTTTTGACTTAGCTAAAAAACAAACGCTGCTGAGGGAGTCCCTGTCCTCATGGACCTTCAATGGCTCACCCAGTCCAAGTCAGCACCCCAGAGGCCCTCCACAGCCCCAGCTGCCCCAAGGCTGCAGGCCAGAGTAGGGCCAGGCTCCTGGTCCCCAGGCTCCATCTCTGCAAGAACAGTGTGGGACCGTAGCCCTATCTTGCTGGTGGTCCTAACGGAGGGTGTGTGACCCCTGTGGTGATTACACCAGCATCCGGCATCTGATGAGCACTGAGTAAGCACCTACTGTGTGCACCCCGCCTCATCTTCCGCGGGTCATGCATATTGGGGTGCTGGTGCCAGCCCCGGACTGTCCACTCTCCCCTGCAGGCCTCTTCTCCTCCACTCCAGGCCCTTCCCACACGTCCTGAGCCTCTGCCGCTGCACACGGGTGTCCCTGCCCATGATCCAGGGAGCACACCCTCGCAGCCTCCCTGGACACCTCCGTCCAGGCTTGGGAGTCAAGAGACTCAGGGAGGGGCACATTTCATGCCCAATCCTGTGTGAGGGACACGCCTGTGGGGTCTGTTTCATTGGAACCTGGAGGCTACCACTGCTGCCTGTGGGATGTCGGGGGGATTACATTAGATGGTGGCCAGCTGTGTATACAGGGAGGGCTGGGTGCAGGTGGGATGAGGTTCCACGGGCAGGCCTGGGCTTACGGTGGGTGCCAGGAAAACCCCAGCTCCACAAACCAGATCATCTTGGCCAAGGCCCACTAGGTCCCCGTCAGATGCCTGGGGTCAGCTGCTCCCGCAGGCTGGTATCCCTGTGACAGCCCCGCAGTTCCAAGGGCTGCCTGCCCTGCCCTGTGTCTCCTCTTCCCCAGTCCCTGCCCCTCTCCTGCCCCCACGCTGTTCTCCTTCCTCTGTTACCCTCCATCCTCTTTCTCCTCTGTCCTGCCCCTCCTCCCTGATTCCCCCAGGGGCCTCCCCCTACTCCCCACCTGTGTCCCTCCCCACTCTCTGCTCGGCTGGTGGCCTAGCCCTGCATGCAGACACAAAGGCCCCGGGGCCGCAGCGTCTGCAGAGTCTGGCGGGCAAGGCCGACCTGTAAACACGCCGGGCCCCAGATGGCAGAGGGGTCCGGGCCAGACGCCGGCTGCTCTGCTGACATGCAGCGGCCTGGGGTCCTCTCCACACAGCCTCGGGAGGGGGGCCTGCCCCTGGCCATGGCAACAGCAGGGAGGGGAGAATGCCAGTCCTGCCCAACCCACATGGCCGCACGGATGCCCCAGGAGGAAAGAATCATCGGTGACAGTCTGCACTCGGGGGCTGCCTCGCCAGGACGAGGGGCCCCAGGCTGGCTGCAGCCTCTGAGCAATTCCCAGCATGACAGGCCCGTCCCCGGCCATGGCCACAAGACAGCCATGACAGACAGCAGGCAGGGGACATCTTACCTGCTGAGCCCCCAGCAGATACTGCAAATTGCCCCATAGTCACTGGTCCCCTAGGCTGCCCTTGGCCTCCCCTCCCAGGGCCCTTGAGAGAGCTGGATCCTTGCAAACAGAAGCGTCACCCAGCTCAGGCAGGAGGGAGCCCAAAAAACAGGGCCAGACCTGGACCAAATCCGGCTTCTTGGAGCCCTGGTTCCTCAGCTGCAGAAAGAGGCTGGTAGGGGCGAGAAGGGAGGAGGCCAGGCCAGCCCCAGCTGAGCCCATCCAATGTGCAGCAAGCACCTGCCTGGCTCCTCGGCCCCCACAGCTCTGGGGCTGGTGCACGTACACATGCGTGGTGTGTGTGTGTGTATCCAGTTTTAGGCACGCCCGGCGGAGGGTGGAGCCAGGAGGCAGAGGTCTGGGGAGCCCCGATTTTCATCAACGTTCACAAACTGTACTGACCTGAGGGTGGATACAGTCCCTTGAGCTTCAGGTGTCACTGGGGAGGTGGCCAAGGGTGGAAGACCTGGAAGGAAAGAGAAACGCTGAGGAAGTCTTATGGTGGAGCCCCCGGGTGTGTGGGGCACTCTTCCTTCATCTGTTCCCTGTCGGCTCTGGCCCTGCCTGCCCTGAGACCGCCATGAGGCCTGGGCCCAGCTCAGGGGCTGCCTGAAGCTTTGGGTGCCCCCAGGCCACCTGGATGGTGAGGAGGCGGTGGGGGGTCACTGTCAGTGGTCACATAGTAGGCCCTTTGTTCTATTCCCTCACTCCCGGGCCTGGAGTGGGGTCTCTTCTAGCTGTCAGGGTCAGGCTGAGCCCCTCGAGGACCCAGGGCAGACCGGGCTGCAAGGTAGGCCTGGGAGCTGGGCTGGTGCCGGGGTTTCCCCTTCTCCACCAGACCACCCATCTCCAGGCTGCCTGCGACTGGAGTGGGTCCTTCCCCGCCCAGGCTGAGGAGAAAGATGCAGCTACCTGGGCCGTGAGGTCCGGGAGGGTCTTCCCAAGCCCGCGATGTGCTCCTGATGTCTCGGGTGATGCTCTGGGACAGGGCCACACTCTGCAAAACACGAGGAGACCAGGAAGTCAGTTCAGGAGGTCTGGTGGCTGAAGACTGGGGAGGGAGTGAAGGTGGCCCCTCCCTCCACCCCTCAAGGATCCCTCACAACCTCCTGCAGGTGGGCCCGACCCAGCGAGCCCTGAGGTGAAGAACTTTCCTGGGAGGCAAAGGGCTGTGAGGACGGCCTCTGTCTTTGCCTCTGCTCCTGCCTGATGCGCACGCCCAAAAGCAAACCCCACCCATTGGCTCTTGCACAGCCAACTGTGGACCTGGATGTCCTCTAGGGTCCGCAGAGGAGGGGCCAAGTGGGGCTCGAGGTGCTGGCTCACAGTGGAGCGCTGTCTCTCCACCTCAGTGCTCAAAGGAACCCCTGCTCCCCTCGCTAAGCCGTGCCTTGGCACCCACTGTTCCCGAGGGCTGGAGTGTTCTCCCACCATCAAAGGCCCCATTCCTACCCATTCTTTAGGTCACCTCCTCCAGGGAGCCCTCCTGAGTCAGGAATCTCCCTAGCTCTAGCAGTAAACTGGGGGTCCCTTGAAATCAGCTCACAGATACTTGCAATGCCCACATGTCCCCAGGCCTGGGAGCTCCACAGCAGGGACCATGTCCTGTGTGGCTTTGTCCCTGGGTACAGCACATAGTGCCTGGCACCCAGGATGTTGGGAAGTGCCCCACTCACCCCCCATCACTCCTGGAATGACACCCAATATCTGGGACTTACAAGGTACAAAGAGGACTTTACTTCTTTCCCAAGAGGTGACTCAAGTGGTCACTGTGAGCCATGGAGGGAGATGCCCCAAGACTGACTGCAGGAGAACACCAAGGCCCAGGAGCTGGCATTCGCCTGGGGTGACCCAGAGGCCCGCTCCGTACCCTCCCCATCCTGCCTCAACTCAGGCTGGCAGGTGGGCACTGCTTGCTATTGGTGAGGATTTGAGGGCAAACCCAGGCCAAGTCTGATGCACCATGGCTGGGGTTCTGCTGGGCCTCAGGCCAGACTCAGGTGGGGTGCTGAGCCCTGAGTGGGGGTAGGAGGAAGGTAGGGTCCAGGTCCTGAAGCAGGAGGGCGCTGCACAGCCCTGCACGGCTGCACACCTCGGGCACTGAGGCCCCTGGAGTCTGTTTTCTCTCTCACACTCCCTGGAACCCTCCCCAGGCCCAGGCTTCCCAGCTCCTATGGACCCCAGGTTGCAAGAATGCTTGGCCGGCTGGGTGGCCCAGTGTGGCCGCCCTGAAACCGTGTCACCTGAGGCCTGGGGCAACTCTCCTCTTTGACAGCTGAGAGTAAGTGGTGCTGGGTCAGGGACGGGGTAGGGCCAGGAGTCGCCCCGGTCACTGCTAACGAGCTAGGGAGGCGTCTTCTCAGCAACACTCCCGGCTTCAAGTTGGTTTCATGAGGCCTCCGAGGCTGGGAGACCTGCTGGTGGCATCCCACAGATGTGCTTGGCCACACGCTGGGCAGAGCCTGCAGCCAGCACCCCCACCCCGACCCTCTTCCCATCCCACAGAGGCTGTGCCACAATCAGCCCATCTCTGAAAATTTGGGAACAGGTCCACGGTGACAATCTCCATGCCCACTGAGGGCCGGGAGGGGTCCGGGGTCCCACAGAAGCTGCAGGTGATCGATAGCAAGGGGAGGTGGGCACAGGCCCGCTGCTCCTGCCTCTTAGACAGAGCCTGCAGGAGGCGCTGTGCTACATGCTGTCCTAACCCTCAGGAGGCTGTGCTGAGGCCACAGACCCCATCATCGGGATAGCCAGGGCTCCCTCTCCACTCTCCCACCAGCAGCCTGGGCCAAAATAAAATCCCCCACCCTGGGGCCCAGCGTACCCTGATATCCACTCTAATAACCCTGGGTCCCCCTGCCTGCCACCCACGGAGATGCCCCCCTGCAAGCTGGTTAAGGAATCCCACATGGCCCACCCTCACCTGCTGCCCTGGGCTGGGGTCACCCCAATGCCCTCACCTGGAGCAGACAGGACAGGAGTTCTGGGGTCCCCCAGGAAAAGTATCACAGACTGGAGCTCCCCAAACAGCACGGGGGCTGGCATGGCATGCCCTGCTCAGGTTCACAGGGCTGCCACCCGGGCAGGCCCAGCCACAGAGGCCTACTTTTTTGTAGCTAGCCTAATTTAATGTATCTCAAACCCAGATTAGCATCACACGTCAGACTTCCAGGTTACAGGAGCCAAGGGAGGGGAGGGGAGACGGGACAAGCCCGTTCCCCCAGTGGCAAGTGGAGAGAGACAGTGGGCAGCCCTACAGCCCACCTCCCGTCTGCCCTGGATGTGCCAGAGGTGTGGGATTTCTACCCTCACAGGTGAGTGGGCACCAGCTTTGGGGCAGGTGTGGCCCTGGGAGCTTCAGCTCCCCCCCTTGGAGACACAGGAGCCCCATCAAGCAGCACCAGCTCCCACAGTCTGCCCACCACCCCTCACCCCAGCGACCTCCCCTCCTCTCTGCCTGGTTTTCGTCACTGGGTTCTTGAGTTGGACAAATGCTGCATTACCTGCCCAGGGAGACTTTAAAAAATCTGAAAATGCCCTGCTCCCTGGGGGCTGCCTGAGCCTCCCAAGGCTGTTCCCCCTCTGAGCCCACACCCCAAGGTGTGCTTACTTGCAGCACAGGGCCAGCTTAGGCCATTTTCACAGATCGTGGCCCATTGAGGCTGGTGCTAAACCCATTAAGAGTCAACACTGGGCTGGGAAAAATGCCCCAGAGGCTGATCCCCAGTCCCATCCCTGCCCCCTCCCTGCCCCTGCCCACAAGCACCCCTAGGTCCATCCGCAGGGTCCGTTCCCATCTCAGCTCTGCCCCTGGTCACCCTGTACAAGCTCCTTTGCCTTTCTGGGACCAGTCTCTCTGTCTGTAAGATGGGGACAAAGACACCCACCTTCTTGGATTTACACATACGTCAGACGTTCCTTGCCTGGGCATGGTGGGACTCAGTGGACGGCAGCACCCACTGCTAATCCCCCAGGGGGCTTTGAGTACATGGGAGACGTCACTCCAGGCTCCAGTGCCTGGAGAAATTCCTCCCGTCTCTTTTCGAACAACTGACTGCCAGCTGTAGTCTGGGCCTGTGGTAGGAGGGGCCTGGGAGGAGGTTGCAGGTGCTGGCTGGGAGATGTGGCAATAAACGTGGCCAGCAGGACCTAAGCAGACACTTCTGGAGGCAGTCCAGGAGGCTCTGAGTGCCCTGCAGGAACCCCGACGTTGGCCAAGCTGCAGGGCCTAGGTCCGGGGGCCAGGACTAGCCAGGGATTCAGTCTCATCTTATCTTCAGCACTGAACTTGGTCCCTCTCCAAGGTCCCATGTAGGAGAAACATCCTCCACACACAGGTCAGTTACACCAAGCGCCCCTCAACTGATGTGTGAAGATGCCGTGGAAAGGATTGAAATCCGGCCCTGGGTAACGCTGTCAGATGCCCAAGGCCTCCAAAGAACCCCGAGCAGGCCAGGCACAGTGATTCACACCTATAATCCCAGCACTTTGGGAGGCCAAGGTGGGCGTATCACCTGAGGTCGGGAGTTCGAGACCAGCATGGCCAACACAGCGAAACCCCATCTCTACTAAAAATATAAAAATTAGCCGGGCGTGGTGGTGCATGTCTGTAATCCCAACTACTCAGGACGCTGAGGCAGGAGAATTGCTTGAACCTGGGAGGCAGCTGTAACAGTGAGTCAAGATCACGCCACCACATTCCAGCCTGGGCGACAGAGTGAAACTGTCTCAAAAAAAAAGAACCCCAGGCGGTCGGGAAAGGTCAAAAACACACGGCAAAGTTGCAGGCAGTCAGGTCCCCTAGTGTCCCTGAGTTTGCACAAACCAGGGCTGTATCCCCATCTCAGCCACTTCTCTTGGGCCAAAATGGCTCCAGTCGGGACGTCTGATGGCTACCATGGCAGCTGGTGTGGTCAGGGCACAGGGGGAGTTCAAATCTCCAAGGACACGGCATCTAGTGGTGGAGCTGTCACCCCTGGGAGAAGCACGGGCTCTCGGGCCACACACAGGTTGCACAGAATCTTCTAGGCTCTTCAGTCTTCAAGAAGCCGGTCTCTCCTCTCCGAGCCCCAGCTTTGTATCCTAAAGGCAACTATTTACACCTACTCTGTGATCTGATGCCACAGTAAAGAGAAAATGAACAGACGTGAAATTCCCAGCGGCTTGCCTGGCACACAGTGGGTGCTCACACGAGGCAGCTGGCAACGACTGCTAACCACCAAGTTGGTTCTGAAAAAGCAAGCCACGGCCAGACACGTGGCCATTCACACACCCACCGGGAGCTTCTGTTTGATGAGGGTTTGTCACAAACACTGCTAGTATCTGTAATGGCAAAACGACGGGCCACTGGTTCTAGATGAGAGAACTGAGTCCTGCTTTCTTTACAGGTATTATTTCCAGACATCACACTCGCAGCATTCTAACCACGTGCCCAAGGCTATACAAGGACGGATTCTGCCCCAGAAGTAGCAGCAAAGTTGCTCTCATCAGCCATGCCAGATGTGGGGGAAGCCGGCCTTGCAGCACCCCTGTGCGCCCAAATCTCCACAACGCCCCTTCCTTCCCCTTCAGTCGGCTCTGCTCCTTTTAAATGGAGGAAAGAAAATGTGCCTGGCAGATGGGTGCTGCCGCCCCATGACCTCCCGAGCATTTGCAAATGTCTCTCTTTTGGGGGAGAACATGTTGCGATAGTTTAGCCAGGTTAGTGTCACTCTGGCCAGATAATAAGTTTTGTAACTTAAACATTTTTTGCACATTGCAAAAGGAATGGGTGCTCATTCAACAAAGTTCTGGAAAACTGAGAGAGAGAACGCGGCAGCAAACACTGACAACCCCATGCCAGGCCCGGCACGTGGCACCCTGGCTTGCAGGGGCTCCCGTGTGCGTGTGGACGTGGGCCGCCTCCACCCACCCACAGAGGCCTCTCTCATTGTGAACGGCCACACGACAGTCCAGCAGGTCATGCTACCACAACTCCTCAATTCAAACGCCCAACCCCAGGAGCACGGCTGGTGCGTCGAGCTCCCCACATTTAAAGAGGCGTGAACATCTCTGCAGTAAATCCCTCCTCTGTCCTCCAAGTGGGATCCCGGGTTGAAGCCCAGGAATGTTTTCACGCCTGAGGCAGCCATTCCACACCTAGACCCTCAGAACCCTCTAGAGATATGTCAGAAGTGGGGGTCAGAGAGATTGTGGGAAGCTGGGATTCAGAGCCGGGGAGGGGCTGGTCCAACATCCCACAGCTGAGTGGGACCCAGGCCCTGCTCGCTGGCCAGCCGTGAGCTCTCCAAGACGCACTTGAAAGGCCTTCCCCGAGCTGCCTCGGGTCCTCTGGACAAAGATGCCAGGCCCCAGGAGGGTGTGTGGGCATCTACACCCTTGTTCATTGCACCCGAGAAGGTGGAACGTGGAAAGACAAGGCCATGGTGGCTGCGACGGTTCCTTCCGGAGGGACCAGATTGGCCAAGGACCCAGCTGCCAAGAGCAGGCAGGAGAGAGGGCCCAGCAGCGTGTGAGGGCTTCCCGGAGGAAGAGGATGCTCATGAGCTATGATGCAGACGAGGGACTGTGCAGGAAATCTGTAAACTGAACCTAAATTCTCTGACCTAAATTAACAGAATGCATCACCACCCACCAGTGACACCTGACGGGTCACTGGGTTCCGGCCTTCCAAACCCAGCAGTCTAAGAAGAAAAGGCCCCATGACCCTTCTGGGCCACCTCTGTTTGTTAATGTTCCCCAGTGAAACCCCCAAGCAGTAACCTCGGCTTCTCTGTAGCGTGGCGCACGCAGCCGTCCTTACCCCACAGCCGGCGGAATGGTCCCCCGCCACGGGCTGTACCAGCCTGCCTACTGAGTGCAAAGATGCCGTTTTTGATGACGTGTGACTTCACAACCTGTCAGATCAGTCCTGAAGGGGAACTTACTTAGTGGACGTGGAAAAATAAACTTGCTGGGGCAATGCCACAGTTTGGTGGCTTCTGACATGGCACTGAGCACAGGCAGGCAGGTCATGGCTTTCTCTTCTGATTCATTCACTCATAAAATGTTCCCCAGAGGAACACTTCCCTGTCCCCAGATAGGCAGTGACTAGATCCCAGGGCCCACAGCAGGGCAATGGGTGAGTGGAGAGCAGGGAGAGCTTCCAGGAGGAGGTGACACTAGGCCATAGTTTAGAGAGGTCAAGGATGGGGCCATGGAGGGGGTCAGGGCTGGCTGTTGAGGGTCTTAAGAGTCCCCTGAAGAGGAGAATGGAATTCCGCCAGGAGGACAGGCACCCTGAAAGGCAGGAGACAGGGCAGGATGGGCAGAGGCCTGCTTTGCGACCACCGCCCCTCCACTCTACCTGCATCCCTTGTTCTAAGGAGGGACAAGGGTCTCTCCAGCCCTTCCCACCCGAGGCCACTGAACGTGGCCGTGGTAGAAAGGCCTAGGGTTTGGGCCGGTGGCCAGCCTGGCTCAGGCTCCACCGTTGAGAGGGCCACACGAGGCTTGACCTCTCACACCTGGGCTTCCTGGCCTGTAAGACAGGGCCGGTGATCCGTCAGGGTTATGTGAGGTGGCCCTGATGACAGATGTCAGTGCCCAGCACACGGAGGAGCTGTGCCCCCTGTGCTGTGCCACCTGCCCAGGGACTGCCGAGAGCCTAGAACCAGGAGATTAAGGCGGAGCTCGGGTGCTGGACCCACCTGGTGGCCTCCATCTTCCCCATGGCCACTCTCCAGGGTACAGGGCACTGGGAGGGAGGGGGCAGGGAGCCGCCAGGAGCCGCCTGCCCGGCCGTAAATCACCAACCACGCCTAATAACCATGTGGGCACTTAAGCTCTTCTGTCTTCTCTTCCCCTTTCCCTGGGGAAATTTCCTTCATTTCCTACATTATCCCAGCCTCCCCAAATGTCTAAATCAAGCCCTGGCCAGGACTGCGGCAGCCGCTGTGTGCTGATGTCCTCGGCCTACTTTTATCGGGAGGGTGGGGTGGGGGACGCGAAGGCAGGGGATGCAAAGGCTGTGGCCACCCAGATGCGGTCACTCGAACCAAGGTTTCATTCCTTCCCAGGACAGAAAACTGAAAATGCCACCAAGCTCCCCCTCTGAGCCACAGTGACAATGTCCCCTATCACTGGGACCAGTCAGCAAAGCCGGGTGGCCTCGGGCAGGAGGCAGGGCAGAAGCTGAGTGGGGAGTTGACTCAGCCTCTTGGCTGAGATGGAGGAAGAGGAAATGACAACTCAGGCTACCTGGGCCACCAGGGTGGGGTGGCTGTGACCCTGGAGCCTGCCAGCAGCCACTCCAGGTGGGCCTGACCACAGTCAGCCTGGCCCTGTTCTCCTATCATGGAGCTGGGCTCTCTGGGACATGTGGTCGGTCTTGCTCATGACAAGGATGCCGGGTGGGCACAGTTCCGATGCCGTCTCCTGCCATTTATCCAGCTCTGATCCCGCTTCTCGTCTCGTCTAACTCTCACCCTAACCAGGAGGTCAGGGTTACTAGACCCATTTTACAGATGAGGATACTGAGGCTGGGGGCAGGCTAAGCAAGCTGCCCACCCCACTGGGCCATTCGCTCTCTGCTGCCAAGAAGGTCTGCCACCTCCCAGGCTTTGTTCGTCTGTGAGCTGGAAATGTGTTCCCAGGCCAGCGCCAGCACCCACAGGGCCCAGGGGAGGCCAACACGCACCACCACCCCAGGCAGCAGGAGCTGCAAGGTCCCGTGGAGAGAGCCAAGCTGGCCACTGGCACGCCAGGCAAAAGGCCCCAGCACCATCATCACCTCCTCGCTGGAGCCTCCCAACTCCCAGGAGCCGGAGGAGGAAGACACCATCAGGACGTAGTCTGGGCTGGGGCCACTTTGCTGCTGACCCTAACAGCCCGGCACCCCCAGGTCCGGCCCAGCAAGCTCTTCTTGCAACTCAGCCACGTGGTGGTGGAGGCACCTTCCCAGGCTTCCCTAGGCTCCCTGGGGATGAGTCAGCCAGGTTTTTAAAAGCTGGATCTCATTTTCTGCCCACATTTCTGACCTCCGGAAACCTCTTGGGGAGTTTTCCAGAGCCCTCCGGATTCCGGCGCAGGCACGCTTCCTGCTTCCACTCACTGTGTTCACAGCCAGGCCACTGGGTGCTAAGCAGATGCCAAGGCGGGCCAGTGGGTACCGCTGCCCGGGCTTCTGGCTGCGCCTTCCATGCTGCATGTCCGTGGGCTCTGGCTAGCTCTTGGCCCCTCAAACAATCACCTCTGGTCAAATTCCATGACTCCTTCCCTCAAATAAAACCCTCTTTGAAAGCAAACAAAAATCCCCGTTCTGAGATCCCGGCACACCAGCGTACTGTGGCTTCATTTTCTCTTTGTCTTTCTTTCTCGGCATTGCAAGGAACTCAAGAAATAGACAGAGGCTCTCATGTTACAGATAGGTAAACTGAGGCCCAGAGAGAGGAAGGGGCTTATTCAAGGGCTCACCAGTGATTCTACTGCCCAGCCAGGATGGGAGCCCGGTGCCCTAACTCAGATCCAGGGCTGAGTCCACAACACCAGGACCCAGCCGCAGCTGGCCTTCAATAAGAAAGGACAGGGGAGCAGCCACGGTGCTGGGCATCGGGCACCGCTGGTGGGTGTCGGCCAGAGCGGGCAGGGCCCAGACCGCTGGGTTCCCTGGCACGGAAAGGCTGGTGCTCAGTAAATGTGGGAAGAAACCCCCAGGGGAAGCCTTGAACTGCAGGGGCAGAGCTCAGGGAAAGCAGGCCGGCTCTAATGGAAACCAGTCAGCGGGCCAAATGCAGCAGGAGCCCGCCCCCCCACACCGTGGTTTCCATGGGGACGGAGCCCAGGAGGCGGAGCTCTGGCATGGCTGCTGCAGCAGATGTGGCCTGTACAGGGCCGGCACGGGGCGGTGCCTGGCAGTGGGGCCCTGGGACGTGGCAGGCCCAAGGGCTGGACGCAGGGGCCCTGCAGCTGCACTTGGAGGTCAGCTTTGGGAAGGAGCCGGGGGCTGCAGAGCTGCCACCTCTGGAAGGCTTCATGGCTTCCTAGGATGCTCCAAGCTAACTTCTCAGCCCCACCTGGTACTGGCCTCTGACTGGTCTCTGTTTGGTGCCCGTGTTTGCTGAGGACACGCAGCCTGCCTCTCAGTGAGGCCGCCATGCCTGTGGGCCAGGCGCAGGCAGTGCCGGGCTTAGACCGTGGGTCTAGGGCTCCAGCCCCTTTAGCCAAGGTCCTAGTGCTCCACCAGGTCTGCTGGATCCCATCACTCAACGACATTCTCGGGCCTCTTCCCGTGGCCATCCCGGGGCCTGGCACATGATGGGTTCCATAACCTCTCTGAGCCAGTGCTCTGCAGAATGAAGTGAGCTCAGAACTGCTCTGAAACATGAGAAGAGCCGTGGACTCAGGGCCACGAGTGCCACGGCGCTCAGAGATGACTGCTCATCCATGAGTGTGAACCATGCTGACAGATGGGGTGGGGTCTCCAGAAGGTTCTTGTGCCCCCTGACCTGACGTGGTCCCCATCTGCCCATGCAGGGCTGGTGTCTTGTAAGCCCATCCTGGTCTGGCACATGGCGTCTGGGTGTACAGTCTCATACGGTTCCCACCTCTGGGCCGTAGGAACACCAAGAACAAGGACGACCGCAGCTCCCTCCTTCCCACCGCCTGCTGCCACACTGCGTGCAGTCTCGCACCTGCCAGCACACCAGCCTGGGCACAGAGCCCGAGTGGCAGGGTGCCCTGGAGCCCCGTACAGCCCAAACCAGCACACTCTGAATGCTAGCGCCATGGCCACCCAGCCATAATGGTCTCAGGGCCTCAGAGCCAGAGTGACCCATGCCCCCAGGACAATTCCAGCTTTCCTTGGGGTAGAAGAACTCCAAGCCGACGGAATGGCCCTTCCTAGTGCTGGGTATCTGGAGAGAACCGGACAAGACCACCATCCAAGAGAGGCTGAAGATCTGAAGATAAACAGGGATCCTGTGTGGTTCTGTGCAGGCACAGTTGTGGGGAGAACCTGGGTTAGGGAGAAGGCTCTGGTACCTGCTGGCCCCGTGACTCTGGGGAGATCCCTCAGCCTCCCTGAACCTTGACCTCCTCATACGGAAAACCATTAGCACCCACACATCACTAGACTGGAGCTTCCACCCAGACAGGGACCCTGTCTGTCCTGTTTACTCCGTATTCTGGCCTGAGAACAGCACTGCTACATGCTGGCTCCAAATGGATGTGGCAGTGAAATGGAATTGGCAAATTAAATTTAAAAATAGATGTTTATAAAAATGGACAGAAAGCACCTGGCCTGGGGTCTGGCACTTAGTAGGTGCTCAACAAAGCTCAACACCCCTTGCCCTGTGGGGCTGAGTCTAACATCCAACATGCTCCGACACTGCCCTGGGGGTGCCGAATGCGGCCCCCAGCTTTCTCCCCTGGACCAAGGCAGGGGATTTCCACTACCCAGAGTTCCCCGCTGCTCCTGCCCTGCTGGCACCCATCGTCCCGGCAGATGGAAACGCCGCAGCAGCCTCTTCTTTTCCTTCATGGCACCTGGCCGAGGCTGTGGCTGCCGTGGGCCGGCGTGGCCTGCCACATTGCTTGGCCCCAGGAGAGCCCATTTGCAAGCTGCTCCCATAGCGGGGATGCCTCGGGCCGAGCCCAGTGGGTTTGAGTCATTTGAGCCCGTCACAGGAGAAACCTCACCCCTGTTGCTGGAGACCCAGCATGGAGGCCCGAGCCCCCTGAGGCCCACCTACCAGGTGCTGGGAGTCTCC
This sequence comes from Piliocolobus tephrosceles, assembly GCF_002776525.5. Lineage (NCBI taxonomy): Eukaryota > Metazoa > Chordata > Mammalia > Primates > Cercopithecidae > Piliocolobus > Piliocolobus tephrosceles. The sequence goes on along the minus strand of NC_045452.1, from coordinate 27,951,560 downwards.
ACAGGTGCAGGCACTGGGCAACTTACTATCTTGAGCTGAGGGCGCCCGCCGTCTCCGCGCCGCCCAGGCTTCTAAATGCGGCCACACGGACTCTGAAGGGCGTTCGCTGCGGGGTCACAGGCGCCAGCGTCTGCTGTCTGGACCTCGAAGCACCAGGCCCAGGAGGAGTCCTCCCGTCGAGTTGAAAGAAGCCGCGCAGGCGGGAGGCCTGGCAGGGTGGGATCCCTCCACCCACGTCTGGGCCGGAAGCGTGGGCACACCCACTCCAGGAATCCTAGGGCGGGGTCAGGCTCCCAGGAAATGGGGCCAGAGGTTCCCTCACAGGCACTGGCGCAACCCGGCTGCCTTCCCGGTCCCCGCCTCCTGTGGATTCCTTCTGGGGTTTTGCCGGAACGGCTGGCCCAGCCCACACCCTGAATCCAGCCCGCCTTGAAGCTCGGAAACCCAGAGACTCATACCAGCTGATTCCGGGACCCTTCTCCAGGATCACCTGAAACTGCCACTCACCCGGCGCCACCCTGGCATCTGGGCGAGTGCCGGGTAATACCATCCTGTTAAGGTCTTGGGAAGCCGGTGGGTAGGGTTTGAAACGGGCTGAGACGAGCCCACTGCAGAGCCCAGGCCTCCTGTCCCATCTTATAGGCCACGGCAAGGGAAACACCAACGAACCAGGGTCTCCACAGACCAACGAACCAGGGGCTCCCCAGACCAGGATCTCATGTGGTGCCTACAACCGTCTACTGAGGCGGAGGCTGGAAACCCCATTTTAAAGACAGAAGCCAGGGCCTTGTAGTAAGAATCATTTTTATCATGGTCTCTTTTGTCTGAAGGTGTGCTGGGCGTTTACACCGTCTCATCAAACCCCAGGCCCTGCTATGTTCCCTATTAGGAAATAAGGCCGCTAAACCTCCCTGTGCCCTGGCACGTAGCTACACGTGTGTGCATGTGGGCAGACACACAGACCTGCCCGGGAAGGCCCGGCCAGCTGGCCGCTTCTTGGAGAAAGGCCGCTAGCACGCTGACCGGCCGACAGAGGCCTTCCAGGCCGCTCCCTCCCTCGGCCCGCCTTCCCGGTCCTGTTCTGGGCCTGCCCACGCCGCCATTTCCTCTCCAGGGCCTGCAGGCCTCACTTCCACTCCTCCCAGTCTGCAAATGGCCGGCGCCCAGAACCGCCTGTCCACATAAGGAGGCAGCAGCGCGTCTGGCCAAGGCCCAGCATGCAGGCCACTCAGCCAGGGCCTCCCTCAGCAGTGCTGAGCACCTACGAGAGGCCCACGCCTGGATACCCAGTCCACCCACTGCCGGCTCTGGCTAGCCCTGGGCTGGGGAGAAACAACCTTCTTCACACAGGCATCCCTGGGGCGGTGGAGAGCCCACGGCCCCGTCATCCCCGGGGATGGTCTGAGGACTGTGCAGCCCACTCAAACAAATGCACCTCCAAACGCCAGTTCACCTCTTTGGAAACTGCCGACCTACCAGGAACCTCACGCAATGGAGAAACAAGAGGACACCTGTGCACGTGTGCAAACATGACACACACACAGCTCTGTGTACAGGCATGCTGTCCACACCCGGGGCCCCACACACACACGTGCAGCAACACTCATCAGTGAACACTATGGCAGCACGTGGGCTTTGGAGGATAGCAGGGCTGGGTTCAAGTCCTGGCCAAACCCTTATCAGCTGGTTGAACCTCGGGGAACCCACTTAGCCTCTCCGAGGTTCGCTGCCTCCCCTAGTGGAATGGAGGTGATAAAAATGCCCCCTTGCAGGCACAGTCTGAGCCTCAGAAATAAGGCAAGGAAGCAATAGCATTTATGGGGATGCTCACCATGAACCCAGCTTTCCGTATGTTCAGAAAGTTGACATTTACTGCCTCCCTTTTACAGATAAGGAAACGAAGCTGGAGAGGTGAAATGACTTGCCCCCGATCACCACGGCCCGGAAACAAAGACGACTCAATCTGAACCCAGACCCTGGGTCCCAGAGTTGGCGCTTTTCTGAATGCAGGAGCCACCGCACACAGCGGGCGTCTGTGAAGAGCAGCAGAGAGTGCTATTGCTACTAGTACCACCATGGCCACGCCCACCGCTGCTCAGAGGCTCTGAGACCCAAACGCTGGGGCCGTTTCACTTTTGCCTCATCTTTTAGAGCGCCCAGACCAGGGCCCTATTCCTCTGCTACGAGGGCGGGAGTCAATAGGCTAAAAGACCAGAATTGGAAGGGATGATGTCGTTAAAACTACCAGACAGCAGAGCTGGCTCCCAAGCAGCTCTGCCGAATTTCATCAACTTTTACTTTTCCTATTATTTGCTAACATCTCCGCCAACAGGTCCATCCCTTCAGATAAACAAGCCACAACAAAGTGCTTCTGTGAACAAATGCATGTGGCAGCTGGAGCTCGCAGGAGGCAATACAGGGGGCACGCCCTTCCCTCCTCCCGGCCACTGCCACTGAGGCAGGAACGTGGGAACGTGGTCTCGGCCGGTGAGAAACTGCAGAGGCAAACAGTTACACATATGGGAAAAGAAAGAAGCCTCCACTGATTACATCATAATATGAGCATATTTGCAAAATAAACAGTTATCATCATTTGCAAATTACTGTGGCTGTAAAAACTGCTCTGCCCTCAAGGAGGTTGATACAAACCAATAAATTCTGCACTTCGTTATCTTGGTGAGATAATTTTTTTTTTTAAGTTTATGGCTACTTTACGTATTTTACCTGCTGAATTTTTTGTGGATGGTGTTTGGATTTAAATATGTCTTTAGACCATCCTAAATATTCATCATCTGATTTTTCATAAGGCCTCAAAATAATATGCAACTCAACACAGAACAGGTAGAAATTTAACACCTTCCCTACAGAGATTAGAAAGATATTAAAATTATTAAGATGTTAAAATTGCAGTCAAAAGATATTAAAAACCACACCCAGGAGTTTGAATTTAAATCTTGTGTCCCACTGTTGATGTTGCAGCACAAGAGAAAAATGGGTAATTAGTTAAAACATTGATGGGTCTTTGACACAGGGCACGTGGGGTCTTAAAAGATGAAGACCAAAAATTAAATTAAAGTTTAATGAAGGTGATGATTGTTCCTCTGCCGAACTTTTCAGGGGATGAGAAGATCATTGAATAAGTCTGTTTCTATACACAAATGCAACTTGTTTATTTTGACCCCAGTTCTTCGAAATTGTCGACTCCACAATTGAAATATGCTGTGTGTTCCAACAAGTACCCAGCAGCCGTAATGACAGACCAGCCCATCTGTGCTGCGAGAATGTATAATTTCAGTCTATAGTGGAATTTATATAGAAGCGATGATGTGAAAAGTGCTTTGCGTGGTACTTTCTTCAAAAAAAAAAAAAAAAAAAAAAAAAAAAAAAAAAAACTGCCGAGAAGCACTGGGAGCCATGGAGAATGCTGAGATTTTAGCCTGATTTTTTAAAAAGCAGAATCCACAGCATTTTACTGATTTTGAGGTGGCAGGGAGGGGTCAAGTGTTAGCCAAGCTAAAAAACTAAGATGATAGTTGATCACATACAATGGTCCCAGGTATCCAAGGTATACACAGGAAAGTGTGTTATCCATACATGTTAAAAATACTAGATAAATATAACTGCAGTGGCAATATTAATTTAGAACGAAAATGTTTCCTTATGTGAATTAATTGATTTTTCTGCTACTTGCCCCCTACCCTGTCCAAAAAATCAAAAAACAAAAATGATAAATTAATGATCAGGAAATTTGACCATCTTTCATTCCAGGATTTAGGATTAAGGCTCTATTTGCCTACATTAATTATACAAAAAAAAAAAAAAAAAAAATGAGTAGCCAGCTGTTAAACATGGGAATTCTTTTAAAATGCTGAACTCTCCCCACTTTCCCCCCGGCCCATTCCCTATCTCCTTGACTCTTTTGCCTTTGAAATGTATTATGCTCTGTTTTTTTCTTCTCTCTCTATTACTTTTATTTTGCCACCAGTGTTTTATTTGATGCTTGCTAAATATTTGGGTGGCATGAATCCTCCAGCTTGCAGCAGCAGAATGTGGCTGTCACCATCATGAAATGTTTTAATTATCTTTGCTATATATGCCTGTTTCTGCAGCCCCAGACCCTCCAGTATCGACTGCTGGCTCCTCTACGAACAAAAGCAGCGGCGGAGAGTCCTCGCGTGAGCTGAGCTCCGTTTACAGATTTGGTGCTGTCTGCCGAGGCCGGCCGCTCAGACCCAGGCCCGCGCACGCAGGGCCCACGCGCCTCCGAACTGGGAAAACAAAGATGGATTTCCATGGGAGTTTTCCTCTCAGTGCTGTTTAGAACTTTCCGGGTCTGATTCTTCCATTTTCTATAAATCAAGACCCTGGCTCCCCTCAAGGGTGGGGAACCAGGCCGCATCCCAGGACGCTTTTGTCAGCCTGCCAGAGCGTTGGAGGTGGGCATGGGGCTGCGCTCTGCAAAGCCCACCTCGGAATCAAAAGGGCCAGCACTTCTGGAGGGCCAGGGACCAACAGGGATACCCAGGCAGCCACTGAACCCAACTCCGGGACAGCAGTGACAAGGCGGGGGCACTCAAAGGCCTTTGAGGGACTTTCAGCCCTGCCGGCCACGTTTCAGGCCCTGGACCACCTAGGTATCTCCCCTCAGCAGCTCTGCAGGTGAGGAACTGAGGTGGTATCCAGGACACGGGCAGGCCATGAGGCCACTCAGGACATCCCCAAGGGTCCGTGTAGTGGACAGTGCCCAAGCGCACCCCACACGCAGTCTGCGGGCAGGGCGGTGACAAGACAGGCACAGCACTTTCAGGCGGAACCCCCAAGTTGAAATAAGTACTCAAAAACAAAGCCCAAAACAACCTAAAATATTTTCCCCCACGCTGAGCTGAGAGCCAAAAGGAGCTTGCTTTCTTTTTTTTTTCCCAAAAAATAAAACGCAAGGGAGAAAGAACTAGATCCCTAAACTGTGGACATGGTAGCATTAAAGATGCCGGACAAAATAAAAGGGCCTCTGTTTCTAGATGCAAAGTCCTCCCTCCCGGGTGCCAGCCTGGCCCTGCCTGCCGATGAGTTTGCTGGGAGGAGCCGTGGATGGTCCTGGTGGTTTTCCCTTTGCCACTCCTGGTGCCACCAAAAAGTAAGACAATAATAATAATAATAATAACAATGAGACCCCACACACAAACTACCACAACCAGGCAGGCAGGAGTAGGCCATGGCTATTAATACTCCCAAAGCATTTGTTCCTATTATAATGGAAGACGCAGCTACTATGAAATAATAAACATTCATTTTTATTGTGATTTCTAAAGCCTGTAGCTTTGGATCTTGAAAGTAAACGGGCTTGGCTTCTGCATTTTCCCTGCAGTTTTTGGCAGGGCTTCCTGCACAGAAGATGGAGGGCTCTGAAATAGAATTCCGAGTTTGGAGAACCAATTAGAGGGAGGACACGTAACAGGCACCGGGGCACAAGATGGCAGCACCCTCGGCTCGTCTTCACGACAGAAGGAAAGAAGGTGACTTACCCGAGGTGCCGGAGGATGGAGGCGCCTTCTCCAAAGCCAGGAAGTGAAAATGACGTCCATGGGCCCGGCCGGTCACCCGGGCGGGGGAGGAGGACAGGTCCTGCCGGCCAGCAGGCTGCCCAGTGCCAGCCCCGGCCGCAGGCCCGCGGGCCCCCTGGTCTCTGGCCGTCACCGTCCCTCGGTTCAGTGGGCCCGGCTGGGCCTCGGCCACCCCGGCACAGGCGGCAGGGCTGCCAGGAGCCATGTGGTGCTGGGGGAAGGCCCTGCTGCCAGCCCCGGAGTACGAGGAAAATGCTACTTTTGTCTCCTGCTCTCATCTGGCACTGGCTGCCCGGGGAGGGGGGGCAGAGGCGGCCGCTGCAGCTCGGCCCCGCCCACCGGGAATTTTTGAAAGATGCTCGTGGGTGCGGGAGGATGGCAGACGTGGCAGTGGCGGGTGGGCCGGGCCCCCAAACCCACCACCAAAAAGGAGGAGGCTGGCCGGGCGGGAGAGGGAGGAGGAAGTCGGCGTCTGGCCACTCAGTGGCCTGCCAGGGAGGACATGGGGAGTGGCCGCCTGGGCCTGGCCAAGGCGCCTGCACCCCGTGGACGGGCAGCGTGGCCTGGACGCCATGCTGTGGGCGCCTGCCTGACCGGGCTGCTCTGAGGGGCTGGGCGTCCGGGCGGCCTGGCTCACTCCAGGGACAGAGGCCACATTGTTCCCACGCCAGGCTCAGCAGGCGGCAGCCAGCGCCCTGGCCGTTTCTCCAGGGTGAGGCCAGAGACCCCACCCTGAAAGCTGCCCTGGCCGGGGCCCTGGCAGTGAGCCCCCTTCTAATGCCTGTGGAGGCTGGCGCTCTTATAGCCGGGAACCCAGGCTGCAGGTGTGAATCTGGCCCTGTGTCCGACTGGCCACTTCACCATGAGCAAGTCTGCCTCAGTTTCCCCATCTATAGAAAGGGGATAATGGCTCCTCCCACTCAGGGCTGCTGGAGTGGCAGAATTAACATGCACAGAGCCCCAAGCCCCATGCAGCCACCCAGTCAGCGCTCGACGCCAAGGAGTCCGAGAGTGGCCAGGCAGCCGCGGTGGACAGGGCGTCGGGGTGGAGTCCAGGCCCATCACCCTCCCCTCTCAGACCCTCACAAATCCTTGCCTTTCACCAAAACCAAACCTTGCCACTACCTCAGGGAAGCATCCCCGTTCTCTGGCCCTACAACTGGGGCTGGCAGGCCTGGGGTTTCACTGTGGCTCTTTCATTTGGAGACAAAATATCAGACCCCATTGCTCTCTCCTGCGGGCATCAGGCTGGGTCTGCTGGGTCACCTGTTGGTCCAGCTCTCCCTTCTCACCCTCTATGTGACCGGGAGCTGCAGCAGTGACCACTGGGGTGTCCTTGTGTGAATGAGCAACAAGGCTGGAAGTGTGAGAAGGGGCTCCCAGGAAGCGGTGCCACCCACCCCATGGCCGTCTGGGGGCAGGCAGGGCCAGCTCTGCACCAGAGGGAATGGCATGGAGTGACCACTGCCTTGTTCTGGGCCTGACTCCTGGGTGTACGGGACACATCAGGGCCTTTCTGTCCATAAGGACTCGAGGTAAAGGGTGGTCTGGGTGGACCGCAAGAGCCCGAGTGGACTGAGAGAGCCTGCCGCGTGGACAGGGGCTCCCTGCTGCCTGGAGTCTGTGTTAACACTGTTTTACGCCTGCTCAGAGCTGGTCCTGCTGAAAGCCAAAAAAAAAAAGGGGGTGGGGGTGAGTGAGCGAGGAGGAAGCTGCCCGGGAGGAGCCCTCAGTCCTGGGCTTTGGTCTCACGCACACGGCCACGTGACTGGCTCGCCAGCTGATGCCAGAGACAAAGCAGGTAGGATTCTGATGCCATGCGCCCCAACAGGAACGCCGGGAATTCCATTCCAGCAGCGGCTTGGCCTGGCTGCCAAGAGTCTGGCCCTGGGAGGGGAAGGGTCCCCCATGCTCCATGGTGCGGGGCCTGCTCTGCCAGCAAGCAACATCGGGAAGCCACTGAGGACGAGATGGCAACAGTGGGACCCACAGGGGCATAGCAGGAGAGGCAGGGCCTGGGTTATGGTTGCAGGAGGAGATGACTGTCCCCCTACCCGCAGAACCGCCTCGACCAGAAGTGTCCACTGCTGTGCCCAGCTGGCCGCCCAGGAGATAATGGCTTCCAAAGCAGGCCTGCAGGCCACTGGGGGGCTCAGGACACGAAGGCAGTGGGCCTGGACCCCAGCCCGTATCAGGCCCTTCTCAGATGGAGCTGCAGGTGGTGAAGCTGGGCAACCATCGCACTGTATGGGGCCAGAATCCCCGTCAGGCCCTTCTCCTGGCAGTGGAGGGAGGGCCCCACAGGTAACACCCATGTAGCCGCCATGCTCAGGACACACGTGTGCACTGCAGGCCAGAACCCACATGGTGGGTGGGTGGGGGGGGGGGGCTCTGGGTGATGGGCAGCCCCCATTCAATTCACGACAGCTTCTCTTACAGTTAAAATACATGGAAAACTGGAGCGCCGGCACCATCATTTTATTATAATTTAAAATGTAATTATAAAAGGCTGATTTGAATGTAAATATCTCTCTTAAACACATGAAAGGGGATTCTAAATTTAAGAGCCCCAAATCAGCAGGTAAATATTTCAGCTAAATGCTCTTCCTGCCATCTGAAATGCCAGAATTAAGGAAAGGGCGTTCCACAGGCCAAAAAAAAAAAAGCCCTGGTTTTAGAAAACCAAAAGCATCAGGGACGATTCTTTTTAAATCTGGAGGGAAAATTCTATCACTGCTTTAAAAAAAAATTGTTTGGCCTTTTTACCACGTAGATCTCATGCACACATTTAGTAACCACAACCACCGGTCTTATTTTACGACACTAACCGGTGACCCTGCGGTCACATCTCTACTCAGAAATCCTCTCGGCGCTGGCTGGACAGTGGGCCCAGCCACTCTCCCCACACAGGCTCCTGGGTGGTCAGAAAGATGAGACTCCCCAGTCCAGACCCCACCGAGAAGCTTCCCATTCCCAATTTTCGTTTTACTTTCAAACTGCCTCCCACCATGCACAAAAAAAGTGACTAGACACCTGGTTTTGGGTTTATTTTTTTTTTGCCCGTTGTCACAAGATTTCATTCTTTTTCATGATTTCCATTATACCAGTTCTGCCTATAGCATCAGAGGCTCCTGGACACCCTGAAAGAGAGCTCTCTTCTGAGTGGGCTGACGTAAAGGGCTCCAGGGGCCAAACTGAGAAGCTCTGGCATTGAAAGCAAAATAAAACATGTGACAGCCGATTGACAAAAAAAAAAACCCTCATTTCTGAAGCCAAATATTATACTTGGCCAAGAACACTGCTTGGGTGACCCTGGTCCCCCACCTGATCAGGGCCACTCCCTCAATCTGTCCTCCTTCAAGGCCTCGCTGGGGTGTCCAGACAGGTCCCCCTAATGCGCTGGGTGTCCCCGGCCGACGGGCCACCTCAGCCTTCCCAACGCTCCCCTGGCACCACAGGAATGCTTCACTACAGCCCCAGCACGGCCCACTCCTCCCAAATCTGCTAAGGGCAGCCTGGGCTCTGGCCTGGCTTTCCCGGGGCAGCTCCTCCAGCACCTCGGAGAAGGGGCCGGGGGATGGCTCGTGTGTAGGCCTCTTCATTCTATCAATTCAGAAAATATTCCCGGAGCCCTGACTCTGGGCCACACTTGTCAGAGTTACAAAAACACCCTCTCTAGCCCGGAAGGGTGTTTGCTTGTGCGTGGCTTCCCCAAGTCAGGCTGGACTCTCCCACAACCTACGGGGCCACTCCCAGGTTCATCTGAGAATGGAATCTGGGGAGGAGTAGACACTGGAAAACCACAAGTATTGGCCCAAATCACCCTCTCGATGGCCTCTCCCTTAGCCCTTTGGGGACAGACCCTTCCTCTTCTGGGCTCTATTTTTCCTCACACTTCCATTTTGTGACCCAGCTGGCTAAGGCCAACTGGGCCTGGCCGAGGGAGGCCCCATCTGGCCCACGATCCCAAACCTGGCCATCGTTCTAGCACTCGCAAGTGAAGCCCTGCGGCTTTTAAAAAGAAATCATGGAAGAAAACAAAATTAACTCGTGCAAGCTTAGCCTCCACTCAACAAAGAAAGCCAGACGTGCCCACTGAAATTGTCCAAGAACCACGGGTCAGGAGACTTTCTTTTTTCTTCTCTAAATCTCTGTCCCCAACTACACGTTTAGGGCCTGCCATTCCCGGACGCTCGAGCTCCGTGGACTATCCCAGCCCCGGGAACACTGGGCAGCTCTGAAAATAAATATTTCATATGAAAGATCCATTGTCTCTGCTTGGAGACAATTGTTGCTTTTTCTCTCTGCTCAGTTCTATAACATCAGAAACCATGACCAATGCCATTTAGGGCTCTCTCTTATTCCGACAAGATGTTTTCAGCAAGGACGATCTTGCTGGGTCTTCCTGAACGACCAGCTAGGAGGGAAAACTCTCCAAAGCAAGCATGTTGGTTAAACGTACCAGGCCAAAGAACAATTAGCTCGTCAGAGTGGTGAAACCCTCCCACCAAATCACCATCTGCATTTCCAGCGAGGACGCTGGTGGCTGGTGTGGCCGCTCTGGGACCCCGCATCAGGACGTCCTACCCCTGCCCCTGAAGTGAGTGGGAGGACAAAGGCCAGCACCCAGGTGTGCTTTCCGTCCTGCCCCTGGGAAGGGGTGCCTCCTCCGTCAGCACTTCCCAGGTCCCCAAGGAGACCCTGGTCTCATCTTGTGTACGCAATGTGAGGTGCGAGATGCATCTGGAAGCCACATTCACACCAAGTCCCTGTGATGAGGAAAGTGCTGGCTCTGTGAGCTCCTGCCAGTCCACCTGAGAGATACCATCAAGGTCCACTTTTGCTCCCACCTGTGGGGTCGGGAGAGTAAACTTCTTGGTTCATTTTCTGGTGAGACTGAAGTTGGGTTATCTGTTACTTAGAATATAACATCAGAGAATATATAAAATAATAGTAGTGGTAAATAAAATAAATATTAAGCAAATACAGTGATTACTGTTGACAACAATAAGTGACAATAGCAGTAGCCATTTATGTCCCGCCCCTCCCCGACAACGTGCCTGGAATGGTGCTTTATGGAAATAATGTCTGAGGTCTCTGAGGTGGGTTAACACTCTTCCCGCTTTAGAGCTCAGAATCCAGGCGCAGGGAGGAGCTCAAATGTGCCATGGTCACCCAGGGAGAGGCAGGGGCAGACTGAAGCCCAGGGTGCTGACTCCAGCTTGCTGCGATTTCGGCAAGAGCATTCTCCTCTCTCCCCAAACATGCAAAGAACCCTCAAAACCCAACGCCCCAAGGAAGCACGGTGGCTTTATGGTGTTTCTTGCCTGGCTTGGAAGGACCCCTCGCTTCCTAGAGGCCACACTTCAGCACAGGCACGCGTCTACACTGCACGAGAGGACATTGCACCGGACACGAGGCAGCACCTGCCCAGGCAGGGTGCCCATCTGGGTGATCTGGGTGGGCAGAGCTCTTCCCAGTTCCTCCTGGGCCACACGGTCTGCCTTCCAGTCATGCCCCATCCATGATGGGTTAGGACAGGCCCCAGTGCCCTTTAAGGGGTCGGAGGGAGTGAGAAAGGTTCACACAGACAGCCTGACCCAGCCAGGTGCAAACCACATAAAAAGTAACCCTGCTGCAAAGCACCATGCTGTTCCTGTGGAGCAAGGGAAACTGCTAGCCTGCACCTGCTCAGGCAGTGTGCGTGAGACCTCACCATGGCGGAGGGGCACTGCCCAAGTGGAGTCCAGCTCGCCCCCACCAGCACCCTGGAGACCCTTCTCACCCAGGAGGGGCTGGAGCCTGGTGAGGCCCCAGCACAGGCGAGGGACTATCCTGGGGTAGGCCCTGGTTTAAAACAAAACCAGATAAAAGCCCATCCTTCTACCAGCCCACACCATAGTGCATGTGGCCCTGGCCCCCTGCTTTCCACATTCTTGATGTTAAATCCAGAAGTGATTTAAAAAACAGACAAGTGCCAGTTTCATTTTCAGAGCCTTCTCTTTTGTGTGTGTGCCCTCAAAAATGAATTGTGCCGGGATGGGAGATTCCACCACCACTGGGAAGCCCCTGGTGGGACCCTGAGACTCTGTCAGGCTGAGCTGGCTCGAAGGAACATGGACAAAGGCAGGACAGGGCCTCGCCAGGGCCCCTGTGCCCAGCGCTGGCCCCAACTGTTGGCTGCAGAATCTTGACCTCATCCCATTTCATGGGCCAGGGGCACACTGTGTGGCAGGAGACGGAGCTCTGGAGCTTTGACGAATAGCAGCCCTCACTCAGCAGCCCTGGAGACTGCCTCCTCCGACGCTCAGACCTTTGCCTGGCTCGCCCGGGGTCTGGCCTGTCGGTGGATGCCGTTTGTTTCGGGATCTGTTTTAATCCAGAGGGACGCCCCGCAGCCTCAGCGGAGCACCACACCATTCCTGTCCTCGGTGCTATGTTCCCAGTCTGCTGTGGCCTCCGGGTAAACGTCTCCAGCATTTTATAGGCAAGGCCCCAGTGGAACTTGAGCTTCTTCTAATTACCAACCTCGTCACTGCCAACGCCATGCCAAGCAGAAGCTCCCGGCTATCATGGTATGCCTTCCGCAGCTGCACCCCGATTCTGAGATCGCCCCGGAATGTCCCACCCCAGGTTTCACATCTGCTAACTGGGTCTCATAAAGTCACAAATAAAAACTCAAAATGGGGCGACGGGGCAGTGGGGGAGGCAGCCCAACAAAAAAGACGACCAAGGTTAGTTCCTCCAGCACAGAGGTAAACTTTCCACCTCCAGCCGTGGCTGGCTGGACCCGAATTAAATGGTCCCCTCAGTCCTTGGGGTTCTTGGGGAGGGCACTAGGCAGCTGAGGGGGAGGGAGGCGTAAGGCAAGCCTGAACTACCCAGGCCTCTGTCCATGTTCCCAGAAACACAGCCTCCAAGAGCCAGCTCATAGCCCTGGGGTGTTATGGAAACAGGCCCCCCATTATTTTGTGGTGAAAGCACCCAGCAAGGTTATCCAAACCACCTCAGTAAGGCGGGGAGGGCAGGGGGAAATTGCACCTGTGGCACAATCATATTAAAAAGCAGGCTCAATCCCCCACTGTTTGGGGTTTCATTTTAACCCTAGCTCCGTACACACACGGACAAACATATTTTAAACCCCAAAGAGAGCTAGAACCAATGAACTAAAACAAAATGAAGCTATTGCTGGCCTGCAGGCTGCCATGGCTTTTGAAACCCAACTACAAAAAAATTAATCTCCATGTTACCTTGAAACCCTGTAATCATAGCAAGCAAGCATTCCTTCACCCCTTTCTTGCTCCTCACAAACTCCCCAGGGCCACTGGCTGGGCCTGTGTGTGAGGCACCTATAAAGGGGCATTTATTACAAAAAGTTATGAGTTGTTTTTCGTTTTACACCACTATAAACAGCAGCTTCCACACAAGGGCCTTTCACTGAACCGACCCAAATGCCGCCAACGCCGAACCGAGGATCCCCCCTTAAATGAGCTCTCCGCAAGTGTCTGACCAGGAGGAAAAAATCAGCAGCGTGGGTTTAGGAATTAAATGGAATATTTCAATTTTCCAGGAAAGAGTTGTAGCTTCCCAATAACCTTTCCAAACACAGCTAACCAAAATAATAATAATAATAATAATAATAATAAATTCTAAAAACAGATGTTTTCTTTTTTCTTCCCATTGTGTTTAAGATGTCTGCTAACGCTTATTTTATGTGTTCAACAAGATTCTCTCTGGCAAACAGCCTGCACACCTGAGATTAGAAGCTGTGCTTCACAAATTCCAAGATCCAGATTAATGCCGAGTGGAGTTTTTGCAAGCTGGTGCGGCTTCAGGTTCAAGAGCGACCTCCTCGGTGCGTTCCCTGGTCTGTGGAAGGCCTGCCCTACGGAAGTGTCCCTCTTAGAGATCTCTTCATTAATATTTAAATACTCACTAAGTAGCGAAAGTGAGAAACGCACTTACCGTCCTCGGGAGTCGCCGTGAACCCGATCGTGACCTGGGGCGCACAGGTCGACAGCCCTGCCCTTGCGGGAGGACCGCGCCTGGCCGCCGCCGGCGCCGCGCTCGCGTGCCCAGAGCGGCACAGGCCCTCAGCTAGCGGTCTGAGTCCTGGGTTCCAAATGCTCACCCTCTTCACGCGTTGAAGCGGCGGACGACAGAGCGGTGCCAGGTCCCGCAACTCTTCGCAGGGTGGGACTGCTCTGGACCGCCGCTGGCGAAGCGCACGGCCCAGGCCCCACTTCCCCGGCCCCGCGCCGCGTCGGTCCTTGCCTTCGGGCTCCGGCTTCCCTGCGCTTAGCGACCCGACTGCGCCAGAGTGGCCCGCAGGACCCGGTCACGGCGTCCGCGTGCCGCAAGGGACCTTTGTCCCAGACGAAAACGAAAGCGCGCCGTCCCGGGGACGCCCACGCCCTGCCGCGGAGAGCCCGGCCGGCGCGCCCCGCGACTTTCTCCAAGTTCACGTGCATTCCGGGGCGGGCGTCGCGGGCCAGGACTTGCAGAGCCGGGCCGTCGGGCGGGCGGTGGGATGCAGGCGGGCTTGGGGACAGCCCGGCGGGGCGGGTCGGGGCACAATGGGCGCCGCCGGGCAAACGAGCGCGGGGACAGCGTGGGCCCGGCCGCCGCGCGGCCGCTCGTCTCGCGCTGCCCGGGCGCCGAATGCGGCGGCGGCTTGGCACAGACGCGCCGCGCGCCCGGTGCATGCTAATGGCCGGCGGCCGCGCCATGAATTATTCAGCAGCGGCGCGGAGAGGGCTAGCGCGGCGCGGAGGGCGACCCGGGCCGCGCGTCCCCCGCCGCTGCGAAGCCGCCACGGCGACTTCCCAAACTTTCCCGGGTCGGCACCGGGGATGCGGCCCCCGCGGCGGCGCCGTCCCCGCCCGAGCGCGCCGGCCGCGCTTCCCCCGTTGCCGCCTATTTTATGTCTTTTGTCTCGGAGTTGGCACCTGTCCCAGAGAGCGCGTTTCCCTGCCCACCCCTTCGCCGCCGGATCGGAGCGGGGGAGGGAGTACTGGGGACCCAGGGAGGAGGGGACGGGGAAAGCAAGGCGCCTGCGGGCCCCGCAGCCCGCGGAGACCGCCCGAGAGCGGCGGCCGTGCCCGCGCGCCCGGGCACCCCTGTTCTGAAGGGAGGTCGGGGCTGCAACCGCGCCCGGAATACCAACGAGGCCGCCCACGGCCCCCGCCGTGCCCGCTGCGGGTGAGGACCGGGCGCCGCCCCTCCTGGGTTCCCCCCTCCACCGCCCCCTACCCCGGGACGGCGCGCGCGGGCGGGGCAGGCGGCGCGAGCAGCGGATTCGCCGCCCGGGCCCCGCGCCTCGCCCCGCAGCCCCGCGTGCGCGTCCCCGCGGGCACGCCGCCCCGGGCGCTCCTCTCCAGCGCGTCCCCGCCCCGCAGCCCCTCCCGCCGCCCACCCCGGGC
>NC_045452.1:27881608-27936177 GCF_002776525.5 Piliocolobus tephrosceles | reverse complement strand
CCGAGGCGGCTGCTGGGGCGCGCTCGGCGGCTGCGCTCCAAGGCGCCGGCTGCCATGATTGCGGGCAGCGGGACGCGCGCGCACGCTCGGGCCCGGCTCGGGGACCCGTGGCTGACCGACGGTCCCTGCAATCCCCGCAGCCTGGTGCCCACAGCCCCGAGCGCGCTGCGGACAGCGGCCAGGCTCTCCGGGCTCGTCCCCGCGGGGAACAGTGTGCGCCGCGGACCTCTCGACGCGGCCCCGGGACAGCGCTCGGGGCCGACAGTGGCAGCGGGCTTCCCCCAGGGTGGAGTTCGCGCATGGGCGACCCCGCGGTGGCTTCCAGGACACTTCGGGCCCCTCGGAGCGAGGGGTGCCCAGAGGGGTGGGAGTCGGGACCCGGCACACGGGAGCCGGCCTGCGGAGGCAGGGGTCAGCGCACAGTGCCGGGAGATGTAAGAGGGGCGCGCAAGGTGCCTGGAGGAGTTGGGTTGGGGGGTTGTTCACGGTGCCCCCCGGGAGGCGTGGGATGGGCGGGGGCGCAGTGCCCGGAGCCGCTGCCCAGCTCCGAGCGCGCTCTCTTCCTTCCCAGTGGAAACAACTTCCTGCTTCCCCGACTCAGGGCACAGGGAGCTGTGGGGAGAAGTTCAAGGCCGCAGCTTTGCTCTCTCGGAGCCCGATGGCGACACTGCTGGCCCCGAGCCACACGGTTCCTTTCCAGGCCCTCCAGGTGGTCGGGACCGGCTGGCCTCTAGGGTCCGGACACGGGTTAGAATGCCAAGGAGGCCGCGGCGTCTTTTCCCGCCCGCTCCACAGAGGCGCCCGAGTGGATCCCAAACCGCAGAGGGGCCGGCCTGGGCCTCC
Organism: Piliocolobus tephrosceles; assembly: GCF_002776525.5. Taxonomy (NCBI): domain Eukaryota; kingdom Metazoa; phylum Chordata; class Mammalia; order Primates; family Cercopithecidae; genus Piliocolobus; species Piliocolobus tephrosceles. Next base: position 27,935,334 of record NC_045452.1, on the reverse strand, counting down.
GGCTCTCGGGGACGCACGCGGACACAGAGTCACTATTCGGACACAGAGTCATTCTTCGGAGACCCGGTCCCCCTGCCCAAGCATGCCCTGGCTCAGAGCCGCATGGAGCTGACTGTCCCCAGACGCCTGCGACGGCCCGTTGGCGGCCAGGGCCCGAGAGAAACAAGGCCTCCCGGGTCCCATCCCAATGTCTCTCTGTGCTTGTCTCCCCCCAACCCCCCGCCGCCGGCCTTGGCATTCTAACCAGTGTCCCTTGACGTCACATCTCGCCATTTCTGCCAACCAATTGAAACTTGCCCGTTGTCATAAAAATATATATACTTTTTATGCCATTGGTAAATTCAAAAGTTCCTCGTGTGCCCTGCTTCCCAGGAAACTTCATTTCATGTTGGATTAGACTGCCCAGGAGGGCAACGCTGGGCAGGGGCAGCCGGGCAACTCTGCCAGGGCCTCGCTGCCCACTGAGCTGCCTTCCACAGCTCGCTAGACCCCCATGATTGTGGCTGTGAATTGTGCTAGCCACCCTGATACACACACCACTGCCTCCACCCCATGACACAGAAAATTTGGGGGGAGGGAAGGAAGAAGAACTCAGGGTATGTTAAGAAACCTTCCCAGTTGCTTTCCTGGGAGTTGGGGCGGTGGGGACTGGAATCTTAGTACAGCATCTTCTTTCTAGAAGCTGAAAGAATTCTAGGGATAGCTTTATTTATTTATTTTTTGCTATGGGAAAACTCAGTTTTAGAAAATGGAGTAGAAATGTTTTCCAATTAATCTTTTCATTGGAATCCAGACTGACTTTCCCTTTCCACAGCTGCCTGGTGGCTGCACTGTCGCGTGGGTCACCCTCTTTTCCTGAAGAAGGTCCTGTGTCTCCCCCTCACCCCCCAGCTCCAAGGGCTGTGGGGCCCAGAACTGGAAGCTCAGGAGCTCTGTGCTTCCCCAGAAAAGGGCACTGCTCTCTCGGCAGCCTGAGTCTCAGACATGCCGTGCCTACCTTCTAGCAATACAGCAGGGAAAATCAATCCTGTCTAGCACTGTGCTTTATAATTTTCTTTCTTCACTATTAAAAATTTCAGCCCCAGATAGGAAGTGTGGGGTAAAAGCACACATTCCCACAGGATGAGTCTGTGCGTAGCAGTGCCCAAAGCCCCACATATGCCCCTGTAGCCCCTCCTAACCCGGCCACACCAAGGCAGAACTCAACCACTAACTGCTCCATAAACTCCTCCTGTACCCCATCGTTACTGTATGGTTCAACTACTTTAAAAAACATGCTACAGATATTTTGTGGTTTAGCAAGTTTAGGGACTCCAGAAGAACAAAAATGCTTTAGAAACTGAGATGAATGCAGAGATCTAAACATCATAAGCACCAGGCCTTTTAATATGGAATCTTGTTTTTCCAAAATAATGAGCACACCCGGTAACGACCAAATGGGGATTCTGAACATAAATATATGGTTACTATTCTCAATAAAACTATTCTCAAGGGCAATCTCTAGAAATGATGCATACCTCGGAGATACACGTTCAAGGGAAAAAAGGAAAAAAAAGACCGCATCTAACAACCACACGATAATCTATTTATAATCACGTTCCTAAACACTATAAATATTATAACTAATGTGATATATGTTTTGTGATTAAATGGGTGGATTAAAACATTGAATTTAAAAAGCCACAAAGAAAAAGATTATCTTCTATTATGCCACTTACAACTTTTGTTCCATTGGCACAAATACAGATTTGACAACTATATCATTACTGAACGCAGTGACTAAATGCCAGGATATTAGCTTTGTAATTTTCACCTGAAATCATTGTATAATCATACTGGCTTGCTAACCTTCTTTTTATTAACTGATTTTTTTTTTTCTTGCTCTCACACCGTAGTAAGTTAATTCAATGCCTTTTTTCCACTTACAGTTTTTATTTGGTAAAGCAAGAAATCAGATAAGTCAGAACAATATTCAAGAACACACACTTTTTAAAAAAAATTTCCCCCTGTACTTGGCAAGGATTTACATATAATTTTGTTGCAAATGTAGAAATCAAATGCTGCTTTATTCAGCAAAAATCATAGCACTCAGGTAATTCCACTGGATAATATTCAGGTTAGCTTGTTTTTGTCTATTTGCTATCATATTATTCAAAATAAATAATATTTTTTAAAGTATGCTCAAATTATCAACAAGAAAACCTAGAAAATTTACATTTTCGTTGAGCACTATGATGGACAAGTTTCCAGGAAGAAAAACGTGGTTTTTGCCTGTGGGCCACAGCCATGCCTGAGGTCAGATGTTTGAAAATAAGCTCTAGGAAGGCTGTTGCTGTACTAGGATGTTTACAGTATCAGCTTTATACAGTTATTTTTTTCCTGATTTCTCCCCAGATCTGCCTAATGGGAATGGAGCCGGCAACTTCCTGCTGCCTTGCTTTCTCCGCCAGCCCCTAGCCCGCAGTCCAGCCTCAGAAGGCTGAGGGGGGGTGCTTCGGTTTAGTTTCTTTTTTCTCAACGGATCGACATTTAATAGTTTAAATTTTTCAGTATCCAAGACGTTAGGAGGACTTAGTAAACAGATGCATTGAATCTAATTAAAGCAAGGACAACGAGTGTGAGTGAAAAATCCCACTTTCACTCGGGTTCTGAACACTTAGTTGCACATCCAAGAATAATGATGTTTTTAAAGCCAGCCCAATAAACTTGAGATTGCAAGTTTTCGGTGGCTCCTGGATAAGATGCCACTTCGATCATCCTAGACAATGTGCCTTTTGAGGAGTTGCTCAGCAGCTTTGGGGACTCTGGATAAAGGCAAACCAGGCTTATGATTTTTTTTTTCTTTTGCCTTTGTTTCAAAGTAGTTTGCAGGTTTGAGAGTCCATTTTGATAGGCCTGTTTCATAATAACATACACTCTTACCGCATGATGGGTTTATTTTCACTCGCAGTTATTTATACGCAACCTCTAAGCATCAATCCGCCTTGGATAAACATGCGTTTATAATTTTCATAGAAACAAAACAGCAAAAGATAATTCAAAGTCAATAGGGTCTCAGGCTGGACAAGGAAATGTGAGCAGGCACCCGTGAAAAGGGTTCTTTCCTTCTGACATGATGAAGCATTTTTCAAAATCTTTTGCTTTATTTCACTGTTTTTTGTCAAACTTGGCATTTGTTTACTAGCAACAATAATGAAACTCTGACCAGGGAACGAGCCTGTTTAAGGACAAAAGCATACGCCGGACACTGCACTAGCGCACCCCACCCCAAAACAGCAAACAAAAAAAGCCCAGCATGCTGGCACCATTTTTTTCTATCTTCTTTCCTTTCTTTTTCAATGTAAAGAACATACTTAAGTGTGCCTGCATCTGTGAGTCATGCACATCGTGCTTTGATAGTGCCAGCTCCACACGCGTGCAATCACATGTCTGGTTCTTAACCTGTGTAAGCAGCACTTTGCCGCCTTTAACGTGGTTTGGAAGTCTTCACATTCATGTTTCATGTTGCAGTGCCTGCATATGTATCTCAGAAAGAAGTCTAACGACCCCGAAAGCATTCTTAAAGGGTTAATTATTACTTTTCAATTAAAAGGACCGCATAAAACAACTAGAAGTCTACAACAGGCGTGTGTTCAATCATATAAGAATATATTGTACATAATATTAATAAACACATGCTAGCATGAAAAATTTCCCCTGAGGAATGAGGAATTACGATTAATGTTTTCCATTCCAAAGAAGTAACAACAAAAATCTGAAAATATGTATTAAGGATGACAGACCAGTATCTCTGATTATATATGCATCTATCAAACGCCAAATCTAGATTCTTGACTTTAAGTGAGGAATGAGAAAAGACACCAAACTAAATGTTTTTAAAATAAAAATTACCATTCCAGAAGTGGGTGCTGAATTAATTTTAGTCGATCACTTCTATAATTTCTAAAATTGAATAATCAGAAATTGGGAAATTAACATTTTTCTAAAAAGTTTATGTGCTACTTATAATTTTATCGTACAGATCTTCAATGGGCTAGGTAAATTCCTCTAGAATAAACAGAAAAAAAAAAAAGAAAGGAGAAAAAAACTGATTTTGAAGTCAAATGGTTGGTTGTTAAGTTGCAAGAGACTGCAGGAATTTTTACTGAAATCAAGATTTCACAGATTACTTCTTTAAAATTACTACAACAAACTTAAGCTGCCCACAAATGGAACTCATACTGAAATTGGGATTTGGTTTTGGGGGACTGTCAATTACAAGTTGTTTGGAATTTGACCACACTGGTCTTATTTATTGAGAGACTCCCATTTTATTTTTAAAAAATCAAATGTGACTTCACACAACACAGGTGACTAATTTATATATAAAAATAGTTTCATTTTCCTGACTATATCCAAGTATCCTAGCTTTTAGATCTGGCTAACTTCAAGGTTAAGGTCAGATTTTTCATAGGAACCCTTTCTACAGAAAGAAAAGAAGTGTTTTATCACTACAAGACAATATTTAATTGCTGAAAAAAAAAAAAAAAAGCCAAAGAAGAAAACCAATGCTTTTTTGTTCCTTGTTATTTTATAGAGCCGCTTTTGGTATAGCTCCTAATTTTAAAAGAACATGGAAGTTCATTTTTTTAACTCCCAAAAAAGTGGTAATGTAAGCAACCACTCAAGAAGGGACACTGACCTTGAAAATAAATGCCTACATAATATTTACATGATGAACATATATTTTTAAAATTGATTTCAAAGTAATCTGAGATGTGGATAGGTATTTTCACTCCTATTTTGCTTGGTTTTCAATGATGCACAGAGGCAGGGGTTTTTGAATATCATCAAAGGTTTATACCTTTGCTAATATCTTATCCATCAATTTTTCAACTCTGCATTCTAAACATACTGCAAGATGCTGCTTCCCAAGCGCTCCTTGCCCGTTGACTTTCTGTCTGAGAGGAGGCAGCGGACCCAGAACCGCACGCTCCTTCCCTCACTCTCTCGACTTCTCCAAAACTGGAAGTCTCTCACACATAGAATGCCGGAAATTTGTAGGAGGACTCCAAGGCTCCCTGAGAAACTTCTTGAGTTGGGAAAAACCTTGTCAACGCACACCTGGACCTACAGATTCGGAAAAAGTAACCGGCTGTAGCCAAAAACCAAACACTCAACCACCGAACACAGTCTGCAAGAAACACAGAGTTCTTTGACGTGACAAGAAGAATTATAAATAAAATAGCTCCAAGGCAGACAGGCTGAATGAGCCTTTTAAGACAGCCTGTTGGTGCCTCAAACTTTAATACTTAGAGTATCAAATGTTAGCTCCACGAGGACAGCATCCTGGGATATGTGTGTGTGTACGCATATGTATTCGTGTGCATAAATGTATATACATAGGCGTGTGTAGAGCGGTGAATGTTTTGTTGCCTTTATGGCCTGGGGGCTGATCGAGGGCCAGTGGAACGCCCCTAGCCCAGAGGAAGAGGCAGGCTCTACCTGCGTTCTCCCTGGGTTACCCCTTCCTCATTACACGTACACAAACACCAAAAGCCAGGGAAAGCATAACTGCTGTAGATAACAAGGGCAGATCTCAGATAGAGAAAAGCTTTCTCTGCAATAAAGAATTATTTTGTGAATGGTAAGCCAGGCTGACCTCATTCATCATCATCAGGACAAAGCATAAGCAAGCCGGTCTTGGGAGCGTGGCACAGTGCGGCACCAGGGCACTGAGAAGGTGTGCCCTCTGCCAGGCAGCTCTGGAGGCCGCACAATCCCGTCCCCCAGGAGAGACGGCCCAAGTGTGTGGACCGGGCTGGGGTTTGGGCCCAGTAGACGCTTACACTGTCCAAGCTGGGTAGAGCAGTGGAGGACTGCAGACGACAGGCTTGGACCCCGGGAGAAACACTTAGGGCTCTCAGGCGTATATCCCGGGGGATCTCCAAACCATCCACTCCAATCCCCCAAAGTGGGGGCCATCTCGTTGTCATGTTCAAAGTCCTTCAGAAGCCTGCAGTGCTCTCTGTTTCAACTCCATTTCTCAGCCCACCTCTTTCTTATAGCCAGTGCAGAGGGTTTGACACCACGGTTCAAGTCAACAAAATCATCCTGATCACTTAGTAAGTGCCTGGCACCATGTGAATCACTAACCATTTGAGCCCTAAAACAGCAGCCTCGGAGTAAGGGGTTTTTCCTAAGGTAGTAAGGACAGCACCTCACGTGTGCAGAGCAAGCACTTCATCATTTACACAGCGCGTTCTCTCCTCGCCTCACATGACTCTCCTGGCCCGTGTGGCAGACAAAACAAGAACTCTCTTAGCTCTTTAAAGACTGGGGAAACTGAGTCCCAGGTGAATGGAGTGGTGACTAGGCCTGATACTACACAGACTTGGGACCCTGACTGCTGTGTACACACACGCACTTTTGTCATTTTTGTTTCTTTAAGGAAAACATCACCATCCACCCCTTCACACTCATACACACATAGGCTTATTTTATGAACAGTTTCCAAGCAAAACAGAGCCCCATTGATATTTAGGTCCCAGAACTGCCTTAAGCTGGTCCGGCTTTGGGAACTCTGCCCCCATCTCCCCTGCGGTGGCTTCCATCGTCCAAGGTGCCCACCTTTCCCTGCCAGGTGCATTCTGATCAGCCCCTAAAACTAGACTGGGGTGAATAGACCTTGGGTATAAAATCACAGACACAATAGCCTCACCAGAGTCCTTGTCACAAAGCTGCTTTGCCTGAGCTGAAGAATCACAATAACCCCATCCTCTGTCCTCATCTGCCAGGCTGCCAGCCCCTGCAACCAGAGCTTCCCTGGCCAGGCACCCGGGGTTCCAAGCCCCACTCAAGCTTCATCCCTGCTTACAGCCCTCTGTGAACCTGGCAGGCACCTGCCCCATGGCCTCAATATCAAAGGCCGATCAGTGTTGAGGACAGCCTGGGAGAACCCTCACCATCTCATGTCTGCAAGCACTGCTGAGAGAGGGGTGGCAGGGTCCCCAGCCTGCGCATCAGCATTCCACGGAGGCAAACTTTCGCTGATCAGATTGGATTATTGCTCCTCAGAAAGGAGAAAGGCTACGTAGAAGTGGTGGCTTTGGGAGAAATGCACGGAAATGAGGCAGGTGGGTAAAGAGGCACCGGGCTGTTTGGCAGTCGTTCTATGAAAGGCAAGAATTACAAGGCATGCCTCCCAGGGGCTTTCCTTCCCAGGTGGAGATTTGCACCGCACACCGAGAAGGTGATGGCCACATCTGCCTCCCCTAACTCATGGCCCACGGCAGGACCCCTACTCAGCTCCATCCTCACAACAGTAGGGCATATCCGACAACCCCTGACCACCAAGTCTTCCCAAAGCCAAATTCCACGTTAGAGTATTCCACTGTGCAATCGACAAGCAAAAAAAAAAAAAAAAAAAAAAAAAAAAAAAGTCTTCCTGGCAAAGTCTAGCAATATTTACAGCTGATGAACAAAACTGAAATAAGTGAGAATCAGGCAGAGGGCCTTCCTTGCCTGGCGGGGCCAGGAACTGGAAGCCATTCCGCTCATCTTGAGAGGCAAAGGCTTTCAAGAAGAGTCCTTTCTCTTCTTTCCTTTTTGCACCTAATTACAAAAGAAAGTACCTTCTTAAAAATCAAACAGAACCCTTATGAAAATTACAAGTGCTAAGTCTCAAAAGCTTCTTGGGATAAAAATTATAACCTTGTCCAACATTTGAGGAAAAAAAAACGAAGAAAGAGGTGAAATGGTCAAGGCCTGAATTTCGTGTCAACGGATGCATTCATGGCATGGCGTTAGCATCCTCCTCTGGCCTAGAACCGTTCCCGGGTGCTGGAAAGGTTATGATGTGGAGGAAAAAGAAGTTGGGCGGGGGAGGGGGCCCACTTGCTGAGGGTCTGAAGGGTTCCGTCTTCCCTCACCAGAGGAGTGGGGTTCGCATAGATGGAGCGTCTTTTTTTTTCCCGTGTGACAGGCTTCCTAACAGAAATAAAGAGCAGAAAAAGGAAAACAAGAACTAATACGCGTCTCCTCTGCATCCCGGCTGTCTAAGGTCCTTACGGGGCCTGCACAGGCCGACCACGAGCCCCGGGACCCGGGGAGCAGTGTCGCTGCGGCCTCCCCCAACCCCGCTCCAGGCGACAGGCACCCACGTGGCCGCGGGAGTGCGTGGGGACCTTGCGCAGCCCAGGAGCACCCGGCCCCGGGGCGGGAGGCGCGGGCCAGTGTCAGCCGGCCAGCTCCGGGCCTGGCGGGGCACAGGGCCTAGGCCCGCAGCGGCTCTGAAGGCGGGGAGGCCTCGGTGCGCCTCCTCCAGGCAGCCCCAGGGCTGGCATGCGAGGCAGGGCCGAGTCCGGCACCAGGCCTGAGGCTCCGGGTCCGCGGCGGGCGGGGAGTTCGGTCTGCAGCGGGGCGGGTCCCGGCGGGTCCCCGGGTTCGAAACGAGGCCTGGAGTCGGAGTCTGGGCCCGGGATCCGCCTCGGCAGGGACGAGGGTTCGAGCCGGGGTCCGAGGCCCGGGTCGGGTCGGAGTCGGCGGGCGGGTCCGGGGCCTGCGTCCGAGGGCGCGTCCGGGCAGAGGCGACGGCACGCGCCCCAATTAGCCGCGGGCCGGGCGGCGGGGCTGCCCTATTGAGGGCGAACAAAGGGCGCGACCCCGGGGTCAGGAGTCGCGGGCGGCAGCCGCCGCTTTGTTCGGCGCCTGTTTACTTTGCCCAAGCGGAGCTCACAATATATTGACTAAAGCGGATTAGGGGGTCGCGCCCCGGAGGCCCGGGCGGGCTGCTGGAGGCTCCGGGGCCCGCGCGACCTCCCAGCCGGGCGCGCCTGGCCGAGTCAGCCCCGTCCCCGCCGCCCGGGCGCCCCCAGCCTCGCCTCCGCCCCGCTCTGACGGGGAAACTGAGGCTCCGGCCGGCCGGGCCCGGGAGAGGAGGCTGTGCGGCCGGCGGGCAGCCCGGGACCGCCCGGAGCCAACCGGGACGTGGTGGGGTCGCCCCGGGCCCTGCATTTTAAAGAATTCTGCCCGTCCCGATACCGTGGGTCCTAGGAATTCATTTTACAGGGAAGCAAGTCGCACTTGCCTGAAGGCTAAGAAATATTAGTTGGAAACATGGACAGATTTTTCCATATAACAAAATCCTGGCACATTATGGTTAAGGAAGAACATTCTAGTCTCTTAACACAAGCGATGTGCTCCTGGCGTGAATAGGCGGGTGACCTAAGAGTGCAGAGAAATATTTTCAGGGCAATACAAGCTTAAAAAAAATAAATGTTTTCTTTCTTTTAGAAAAATAATAAGGCAACTGATGAGTCTAAATAAACCACTAGGATTCCCACTCAAAGACCACAATTCATTAATCTGACACTATAAATCCAGGATCTATGGACTTCTCCAGTAATAAACTTTCAGAATCTTTTAAATTATCTTTAAAAAACCAAACAGGGGAAGCAGAAAACTCAAACTGAAAATCAGGCCTCATGTCTCACCACGGGAGGGTTGTCATCCAACCAAGCAAGGATCCAGGAAGAAGACGGGCCTTTTTTCCCTCTTCTTAATGCTATTGTTTAGGGAACAAAAACACTTCTCGAGTCCACACAAAATCTTAAGTGAGATTTTTCTGCCCTGGTGTACAAGTATATGTGTTTGGTTAGAAAACTCACGTAGTATTTGATTAATAAGCTACCAACATATAAATCTTTTATGAAAGAAAGAACAATATTGACTTACTATTCCTATTTGTTGGCCTAACGAATACTTCTGCTACGTGTATCATCCATCCCCAACGACTGAAAGAAAGCATGCCATTTGTCTCTGTTTGTCTATCTTTCTATAATGAGTCTTTAAAAATAGTTTTTCCCTGATTATAAAAATGCCACGTGTTTAAGGAAGGCACAGGGAAGTGTAAATTATGTGCAATTTAAGAATAAAATATAAAGATAGATATTTAAGATACAGATAATTTCAGTAGTAAATAAAAAATATGGGTTAAGTATAAAATACACAAAAAAAGGAAAATTCACCTACATGCCATGATCCAGAAATAATATTCTGTTGTAATTCCCTCCCAACTATTGTTCAGCACACATATGCATACACAGACATATCTTACATATGTATATACTGTAGGAAGGTATTGTATCCCATACACACCCATGCCATTCCAAACTTTTTGTCAACACCATTTTATTATTTATTTATTTATTTATTTATTTATTTATTTATTGAGATGGAGTTTCACTCTTGTCACCCAGGCTGGAGTGCAATGGCATGATCTCAACCTCCGCCTCCCAAATTCAAGCAATTTTCCTGCCTCAGCCTCCTGACTAGCTGGGATTACAGGCACGAGCCACCACACCCGGCTAATTTTTGTATTCCTAGTAGAGACAGGGTTTCACCATGTTGGTCAGACTGGTCTCGGACTCCTGACCTCAAGTGATCCACCCGCCTTGGTCTCCCAAAATGTCAACACCGTTTTAAGGGTGACACAATGTTCCATTATTTCGCTATGGGATAATTTACTGTCATGTCCCCCTAATATGTCTATACTGTAATGAACACTGCAACCCTATGATCTCGCCTATGAAGTTTGTCTGCAACTTGGGTTATTAATAAATCTCGAGTGATCTAGTGTTAAGACGTTGAGGCCACTGCATTATTCTAAGGGGGTTAAGGTAGACCCTATAGATTTCATTTCTCCTGTCACGAATGTACTCGGCTATTCTAGAAATGCCTTTGGATCAGTTACTCAGAAGGCAATAGGGAGGTCCGTGTGGTTCCCCCTCCAGAGGCCTGGTTCTGTGGAACTTTTTCCTGATGGACTTGTGGGGTCGGCCAAGGCACGTGCATGACTGTGACATGGTACTGGGGGATTGTGCCCTTGCACTGAAGTTCTGGTGGATTTCTACCTACCAAACCACTTGGCACTAACCCCCACCCACGCGGCGGGTGTAAGTCAGGGCCATAAAGCTGAACACCTTGGAAACGTTATCCTAACAGTTCCGATGAAACTTTGCCTGTCTAAGAAGTGGTTTGTTTGATTTGGCCCGAGCATCTTTCTTTGCCGAGAATTCAAGTATCGAAGCTACTTTTTATATGCTCTCCCCTGCTCCCCGCAACCCATGCTGCAGTGTTCTGGGTTTTCTGTTAGGAACGGCCTGCTGCATCTTCCTACCTCCCAGCCCTCTCCTGCACGGGAAGACCTAGCATGCTCCCCTCCACAGCTCGGGCCCTGCGAGATAACGGGTTTCATACCACTCGCTCCGGCTCCCTGACGCCCTGAGCCCACCCGCAGGCCTGGCTTTGCCGTGGGGCTGTGCTGGCCGTGTGTCTGGCCTGCCCCAACAGGGCTCCCAGCACAGCAGGACAAGGAGGCTGGGTGCCGTGAAACCTGAGGTCTTCTCCCTGAACACCCAGACCCTGGGCCAGGCCCTCCTGAAGGAGGCAGTCAGAGAGAAAGAATTGCCACTGAGGACCAGAAAGACCAAGGTAACAAGGACGGACCAATCACAAAAGCCCATGGAGTTATCTGAAAATAGATGCTAGGAGAATTGATGAAAGCTGCTCGGCAGAGAGCAGAGCCTGGAAGGAAACACAGGAAAATGTGACCAGAGCTTGTCTCTGCGTGGGAGAAAGGATGAATAATTTTTCCCTTATGTGCATTTTTCTGTATTTTCCAAATTTTCTATAGTGAGCATATGTTGCTTTCATGATCAGAAAAGGACTATATTACTGATATGATTATATATATTATAAGTCAAATAGATATAATTCATTATGAGAATGAAATGAATTATTGTTAGTAGTTATGAGATTAATATAAACAACCATCGTCGTGTATTGCCAGAAAAGTTATTAAGATGATAGCAGTTGTTCTTGTGTCTCTAGCACATCCCCCTTCAGAGAAACTTTCAAATAGAAAATGAAACTGGGCATCTCTGCTATGCAAATATTGGTGGCTGTTGTCATATTCCTGCAACAGCCCTTGACAGTGGGCTGGGCTGGGTGCTGTTCTCACTTTAAATCCGGGGAGCTGAGGCTTGGAGGAATAAAGGGAACAGCCCCAGGACTTGAACAGAGCCCTTGGGTCACCCATGTCCCTCCTGTAGCTTCCAGGCCGTTTCCCCTGGGGATCCAATGTGTTTCCTGTTGTCCCCAATCTTTTAAATTTTTTCCACTATTAGAGGTAGTACCAGCAGCCAGGGTGGAACTGTAGTTCGTGAAGAACGCGTTGGCTTGCTTTAAAAGAATGGTATTTGTGCGAGTCCCTAAACTACTCGAGGGCCACCATCGGGCTTGTGGGTCATGCTGGGAAGTGGCCCGGCTGCCTGTGACAGTTTCTCAGCCAGGCAGGGACACTTTTCCACACGATGACATTGGAACTGAATGCCACACTCCTCCTTGGAAGAAAAAAATATGTATAGGACAAGAACTCAGGACATGTGTGTGGAAGAATCTCTGTGGTACGAGCCCAGCCTGAAAGAACTCTTAGGCCAGAAACACCCCTTTTCTGACCTTACTTTTGAAAACTGGGCCATTTCTGGCCCCTAATAACGGAGGGGGCCAATCTCCAAATTCAATGTACTTGATCTTAAATATCTTTCTTTAAAAGTGAGTTAAGGCCGGGCGCGGTGGCTCAAGCCTGTAATCCCAGCACTTTGGGAGGCCGAGACGGGTGGATCACGAGGTCAGGAGATCGAGACCATCCTGGCTAACACCGTGAAACCCCGTCTCTACTAAAAATACAAAAAACTAGCCGGGCGAGGTGGCGGGCGCCTGTAGTCCCAGCTACTCCGCAGGCTGAGGCAGGAGAATAGCGGGAACCCGGGAGGCAGAGCTTGCAGTGAGCTGAGATCCGGCCACTGCACTCCAGCCTGGGCGATAGAGCGAGACTCCGTCTCAAAAAAAAAAAAAAAAAAAAAAGTGAGTTAAAAGGCAAACTAGCATGCTGTTGTCTACTCTAAAAGGCAATTTCTAAATTTGGATTAAAAAAAAAAAATTGTACTCTAGCTTGGAAATCCAGTGGCTCTCAGAATGCAAGCGAGATACACCACTCTTTGTGCTAAAATCATCTTAAGCAGTTTAAAATAAATCAAAACAAAATGATGTGAGCAGAGCATATGTCTCCCATCCCTTGTTTTTTGAAGGCCGAGTGGGCCGGGCTGCCTAGCACAGACCGGTTCCGTCCGAGAGCCGCCGGGGCCCCGATCCTAGCAGTCAATGATTTTAACAGAAGGCCACCATGTCTCCTGGACCAAAGACACCTAGGTCTTTTACTCTCCAAAGACGGCCTCGGTTCTAGACAAGGATTAAATTATGAAATAAATCATTCCAGAACATAATCAACAGGTAAGATTAATAAATTGAGACATTTATTTCCCCAAGAAAAATGTCTGGCACTTGGAATTTCTAAGCTGCAAGTAGATGCACACATTTTCAAAAGATCTTTCTTTTCCTTCGCTTCCTCACACCGGGCACAGCAAAACATCTCTGCCTTCTAAAATAAAAACACATGCCACTTTAATTTAGCAAAGAAAAGCCAGAATGCAGAATCTTTGCAGAGATTTTTTTTTTTTTTTTAATTAAAAAGAGAGACTGACAACTTCGTTTTATACCTTTTCAGGGGAAGTTACCCTCCTCCCCATGGGTCAATAATTTAATGTCAAATCGCAGCAAAACAGCGAATTCCATCTCTGAGGCTCTAGAAGCTCAATCTAGAAGGAGAGATTTTAACTGTAACCCTAAACAGCAAATGCTGACATTTGTCTTGCTTTCAGATAGTCTCCAGACTGGGCCAGAACATGACTAATTTATTTTATCTTATCCATCTATCTAGGCACAGGATTAAAATATTTATATCAGTCTGTTCACTTTAAAATGTGCAGTTACAGACACCAGCTTCAGGGCCACTCCTTAATTTTTCACAGTTTTGGCTTTTCATTGTTTCCAGAAATGCACAGTCCTTGAATGGCGAATACTTGCAAATGCTGATGAAATCTTTAAGTGGGGAGCCTCTAACTAATATGAAAACCTCCTCTCTCAGGCTGCATGGACACTGCCCAGCCACGGTGACGGAGCTGTTCCAGTGCCTGCTTCCTGAGACAGGCCGGTGAATTCATGCAGGCTTGAGCCGGGCTTCTAGAAGGAGCACGCCTCTGGCCAGGGTGGCTGGTGGAAACCAGAGCTTGGCCAAGGGAGCCCCGGCCAGGCTGCCAGGTAGGCAGCAGGCGGCAGGGGGTTAATGTGGGGAGCGGGCAGGGGTGGGGTGGGAAGCCAGCTGGGGAAATGGGGGCTGCAGGGCCCAGCCCGACCAGGCGCAGACACAGGGGGCTCTGTCTGCCTGCCCGCTGCCCTGGCACTGTGACTAACCGCCCCACTATTGTGAGTCTGAAGTCAGCCCTTTGTGTCGTCCCCTGGCGTCTGGGAGCACAGCCGAAGAACCCTTTTCCAGCAGCCCCCCTCATTCTGGAACCTGCAGCCCCAACATCCATTCTTTCAGCTCTCAGGGTTGCTTGGGGCCGATGAGCCAGTGGAATCATCCCTTTCCCTGGCCAGGAAGGGCCACCAGCAAAAAAGAAGCCGAAAACCAGTCTCCCCTACTCTGGGTGGGGAAGTGGGGGGCACAGGGACCTACTAAACCTGCGTGCCCGCCACGGCAGCCCCTTCTCCACATGCAGCAACTGAGCCATTGAAATGGGGAGAGGCCAAATCGAATATGGAAAAAATGGCAAAATATCCCACTCACAGTTTCATACAAGCAACACATTGAAAGGGGATTTTGGAAGTTTATATTAGATTAAAATGAATTTTAGTACTAAAGTGAATCTCACCTGCTTATTTTCACTTTCCAAACATGTGGCTATTAGAAGATGTTAAATTACAGATGTGGCTTGCATTTGTGGCTCGCGTTGTTTTGTGTGAGCTCATGGATTTGGGGGCACTGGGACCTTGAAGGCTGCCTTCTCCTAGGGAGACAATGGCACTTCCCACCCATCATTGTCAGGAATACAAGGCCCTCGCAGCCACACTTGTCTCCTGACCCTGGCCTTGCATTCCCCTGTTTCGAGAATTGGGACTTACACACGCAGGTGTCTGGGAATCCTTTGTCAAACACGCATACACACGAGAATGCCTGCACACCCACACGCACATACATGGACACGTACAGACACACACAGCCCTGGCTCCTGTCCGCCGCAGGCTGGAGCAACCTGTCCCGGCTAGCCTTCATGGGGGCCAGACTCACAGGGCACCCAGATGCTCCCAACCCCACCCCTGGACCCAGACATCTGAGCCTTTGTCCTGGGACAGACAGGACCAACCCAGGCCACACCTGCTTTTCATGGGCCGGGGCACGTTCGGCTTCCTGGTTCCCTTCCTCCAGGAATACTAAAAATTCTATTTTATGACTGCATCAAATTAAAGACCAATATAACCAGGTCGAATTCATTATCATATATTCATTATTTTTATAGTCGTTTTTTCTTATGATTTTAAAAGAAATTAAAATGAAAACATTTCGTGGGCCCTAGGCTCTGTGCCTTGTGGGCATGTGGGCCCAGACCATCCCTCTGAGATCCCACGCCCAAACCCATGCCCCTGAGTCTCACCCGGTGAGGAGCGCAGGGGGCTTGCCTGAGTCTCACCCGGTGAGGAAGTGAGGAGCACAGGGGGCTTGCCTGCCATTGGCCCAGTGACCAGATAACCTTGTGAACTCATTGCTTAAGTCCTGCCTTCAATGTACAGTGTGTGAAGTCCTCACCAGATGCCAGAAAACGTTCCACATTATTTTTAAAACAGAAATTAGTCAAGAGGAAGGCCTGGGATGCTAGTGTGGTTGAAGGCCCCCAGTCAGTGGGCCCCAAGTCAGGGGGCCCAAGACCCCCACACGGTACAGGGCTGGGGTCTCCAATCAGGGACCAAGTTTAACACCAAGGACACCAAGTTCAACACCAAGAGGAGGCCAGCAAACAGGCGTGCTGCCCTGGGTAGTGACTGGTACGGTGAGGTGCAGCCTCCGAAGGCACCAGGCCCCTTCCGCCTCCCATCCTCCACCCCTGCTGCAGGTGCTGCGGGCCTCCCCCCCAACCCCGTTCTGGATGGAGGTGCAGAGGAGGCTGGGCTTTCCCGCGTCCCCCAGAACCGGCATCGGCTGCTCTGGCCTTTCCCTTCCCAGGGTGCCTCGGCGCCAGGCCAGGGCCCAAACCCTGCTCAGGAAGGAGGGCCGGTGCAGGAGATGGTTAAAATTCTGCATCCTTTTTGCATCCGCCTCCAGAGGAAGCGCTGCTTTTTTTTCGCCACCCCCCCCCCCCTGCCCCCCCTCGAAGCAGGAGGAGGGGGGAAAAAAGCTGAGAGCAGCAATTTGCAGGCCTTGGGATGTTTTTCTCCTTGACAGCCCCGGGCCCCGCCTCGCTCCGGCCCTTCCTCCGACTGCGCGCGGCTGGCCCTGTGGCCACGGCTGGGCTTGGTGTCTGCCGCTCCTGCCTGGCCCCCTGCACACGCGTCCTCCGCTCGGAGCCCAGGCCAGCCCCAGCCGGCAGGGAGGCCGGCTGGGGGCAGGCAGGCAGCGATGCCCGCGTCGGCCGCAGCTGCCTGGCACTGCCCTCCTTTGTGCCTGCCTCCTCTGCCAGCCTCCGCTCCAACCCCCCACCCCCACGAGGCCTGCTCCTGGGCCCGGCCGCAGGGCCTGCTGCCCGCAGAGCTCCCACCCTGCGCCCACTTGGGGTGCCCTCACCTTCTGGGCCCCCGGCTCCTGGCCTCAGGTCCTGCTGGTGCCCAGGTCGCCCGGCCCCGTCCTCCGTGCTCTGCGTTCGCCCCACCCTGCTGCCCGAGCTCGGCGGCGAGCCTGGCACCGTGCCAGGCTGCCTGGGAGCCCAGCCCGGGCAGGGCGAACTTTCCGGCGAGAGTGTGCATGGGGGGGGGGGGGTAGCTGCGGGGTGAGGGTGGTGCCAGGGGAGGGAGAGGGCCCCAGGTGCCTGGTGGCCAGCCCCCGGCCCCCAGCCCCCAGCCCCCGGCCAGCCTGCGGGGGCCTCCCCTGCCTCCCGTCTCCTGAGTCCCACAGAGGCGCAGACAACACCAGCGCTTGAGTCCCAGCAGCCATGTGCAGGAGCCGGCAAACAAACAAAAGCCCTTATTTATTTATTTAGTTCACACACCCAGATAAGGAGGCGCCTTTTGTGCACATAATTTCACACACATCAGAACGGAGGCGATGCCACGGTACTCCCCACAGCCCGAGAGCCCCGGACAGCCGCCTGGCCCTCATGAATAATTGCATCGCCTCGGCCTGGGCATTTCCATATTTAAATTGGGCAGCAGCGTATGATTAATTAAGAAGGAAAAAGGCAAAAAGGAAGAAAAGCAGTGGGGGTGGGGAGCCGGACACTCTGGGCAGCGTAATGTGCCAAGGTGCCCGCGGCTGCTTAACTCCTCCCATGCCAGGCCTGAGGGAGAGGCCACAGCAGGGGCTGGGAAGGGAGGCTCCTGAGACCCTCGGCCTGGAGGGCGGCATGCCCTTTGCTGCCATCCTGTGTTGAGTGCCACCCCAGCCTCACATGCTGCCTGGGGAAGGTTCTCTTCTTCCTGTTCATATTCTGGGCAGCTCACCATTGCTCAGGTCAAAATGTGCCATGCCAGTGCTGGGGAAAGAGACACATGGAGGCCCCCGAGTGGGGCACTTCCAGTGGCGACTGACTTGTCCTTTGCCCTGCACAGCTTCACCCCACACCCCTGCCACATGCAAGCTGCAATGCTGCCCTGCCTGGGGAGGCTCTGTGACCCCTGCACATTCTCACAAGCTCCTCCTCCAAAGGGCTGTTCCATGGCTCTTCTGGCCCTGAAAGCAGCCGGCCTGTTCCGGGAATGGGGCAGGAAGGCCTGCTCCCCTTCTAGAAAGATTCTTGGTTAAGTGAGTGCCAGGGAAGACTACATTCCTAAGGCAAGAAGTGGCCCTGGATTTAGAGTCTGGCCATCACCAAGGTTTGGCCCTATCCTTTGCCAACTGTGTGACCTGAGGCAGGTTATCTGGCCTCTCTGGGCCTCGGTCTGCCTGGCTGCAAAATGGGAATGATATGAATGCCCACTATGCCTGCCCCGTGGGGTCCAGGCGAGCAAGAGTGGCTCCTGGTTGGCAGAGAGACTGCCTGAGTTCCCAGAACCCTTGTCCTTGTGGTGGGCTGAAGTTTGAGCCAGAACAAGTCCAGCTAGACCCAGGACCATGCAGCTCTGCCCCTGCTGAGGCCCCAGGACAGTGGTCAGAAATTTGCTGAGAAAATAATCTGAATTCTTGTGACCAAGAGTGTCCTAGGGCCACCAGGCCTGGCTTGGTTGTGGGGGGCCCATCTGCCCTTGAGTGTATGCAGGGGTGCGTGGAGTGGAAGGGCTCTGGGGCAGGACCAGCTGCCCAGCAAGAGCCTCCTAGGTGTCCTCTGGGGTCTGGGCAGCGTTATTATCACCCCCCTTTACAGCTGGGGGAACTCGGGCACAGAGAGGTCAGGAGCATACCTGAGATCACAGCAAAGTGGGGGCTCTGGGATTTAAGAGCAACCCAGCTCCTGTCCCAAGGCTTTTCTTTTCTTTTTTTTTGAGATGGGGTCTTGCTCTGTTGCCCCTGCTGGAGTGCAGTGGCATGATCATAGCTCACTGCAGCTTCAACCTCTCAGGCTCAAGTTATCCTCCTGCCTCAGCCACACCAAGTAGCTGGGACTACAGGCATGTGCCACCACGCCCAGCTAATTTCTTTTTTATTTAACCTTTGTTGCTCAGGTTGGTCTCAAACTCCTAGGCTCACGCAGTCTTCCTGCCTTGGCCTCCCAATGTACTGGAATTACAGGTATGAGCTACTGTACTCAGCCCAAACCCAGGGCTCTTAACCAACCTACTGCGCACTGTGCTGGCCCCCAGTCAAGGGAGGGAATTCACGTCAGGCAAAAATGTTTTACAGAGAGGCAGCTAAGTCTGTTCCACAATGGAGGAGACAGTCCCCCTCACAAACCACCCCACAGATCGAACCCCAAGGAACTCTGCTCCTACGTGTGCCCATGGGGCAAGGGATGCAAAACACCAGGCGACGGCGCTCGGAGGATGGCACTCTTCCAGAGAGCTGTGTGTCTCTGGGAAAACTAACACACCTCTCTGGGCCTGTTGCTACAGCTTTACCATCAGCGATGTGACTGTAGGTCTTCTCGGCTGCCTGTCAGCGGATGCACAGGCCTGTGCACAGAGCTTCACAGGGACCACGCCGACATCACTGCACACCACCCTCCTGCTCATAGGACAGCCCATTCACACCCGCTTCTCCACCAGCCACAGGCTTCTTGGGAGGAGCAGACTATTCTCCACGGACAAGCCACTGCCCCTTTGAGGGCCTCAGCTTCTTTACCTATGAGATGAGGAAACAAATGTTCACTTCCCATGAGACTTGGGGGATGAAAAGGTAACCTCCGTAAAGCGGCCCCTGGTGTGGGGAAGCCACCCAATAGAGGACAGTCCCTCCTGCCTGCCCCCTAGGCCCAGAGCTCCGCAGAGTCCTCAGGCTGGTGTCCCTCCAGGCCAAAACGCTGCCACCCCCTGGCCAGTGCACTGCAGGGTGGTGGGGAAGGGGGGCATCTGTGGAAGACAACACAGGACTTGGCCTGGGGTCCTGGGCAAGACCTCTGTGACCTCAGTTTCCCCGGATCCCTCCAGGTGTGACCTTGTAGACGGCCTCTATTCTGCACTCACAGCTGCTGAGGACGAGGAAGAGGACACTGCAGGCATTCCTTCAGTCCCCTGGGGAGGTTCAGGTGCTCAGACTCCCGGACACCACCTTTACTGGGCAGAATAATGTCCCCCAGATATCTGAGCCCTAATCCCCGGAACCTGGGAACGTGTTACCGCACTAGACCAAAGGGACTTTGCAGGTGTGTGATTGAGTTGAAAATCTGCAGTGGGAGGGTAGCCTGGATTAGCCACGTGCACCCAATCTAGTCACACGAAACCTTAGAAGCAGAGACTCCTTCCCTGCTGTGGTCAGAGACAGAACGAGGGGACGCTGCTGGCTTTCAAGATGGAAGAAGGGAGGAGGAGCCAAGGAGCAGGTGCCACCAGAGGCCAGAAAAGGCAAGATATGGATTTTTCCCCTGGAGTTCCAGGAGGAACTAGCCCTGCCAACAATCTGGATTTTAGCCCTGGGAGCCCCACCTCAGGCATCTGACCCCTTGACTGTAAGGTAATAAATGTGTGTTGCTTAAGCCACTAAGTCAGCCATAAGTCGTTACATGGCTGCCACAGGAAACTAACAGGCCCTCCCCTCTGGCCCAGACATGCCCAGCTGCCTGTGAAGGGGAAGAAGGACACGGCCCTCATCGATGTGTTCACACACCTTGCTCCCCTGCTGGGCTGGCCCTGGGGCCGCAGACCTGATCCCTGCTCTCAGGAGCCTTTGCCAGCTGGGAGATGCCCGGAGAGCCTCCCCTCCTGCTGCTGCCGCCCCATCCTCTCCTCTTCTTCCTGCTGCTGTTTATTGAGTGCTCCCTGTGAGCAGGCACCAGGCTAGCATCCTCCTCCCAACCCCGGCCTGACAGGCTCAGTGGTCAGGCCACCCCAGGAGCCACATTGTGGACCCCCGAATCCTGCCCATGGTTTGGCAGGACAAAGGGTCTTTTCTGCTTCAGAGTCACGAATGTGTCCTCCTCACAATAAGGGCGGCATGGAGTTTCCCTGGGCCAGTGCCTCAGCCCATTGAGCCTGGGGTCCTTGTCTGTACCGGGGGATGAAGGTAGCACCTCACAGATGGCGATAGACACAGCCAGTGCAGGGCAGGCAGTCAGCGCTCCAGACTCACTTCGAGTCTTTGCCTACGCTGCCAGTCAAGTGAGTTGTGGGAAAAGTCAGGTTTTTCTCTTGAAAGTCAAGGCCGGGTGCAGTGGCTCATGCCTGTAATCCCAGCACTTTGGGAGGCTGAGGTGGATAGATCACAAGGTCAGGAGATCGAGACCATCCTGGCTAACATGGTCAAACCGTGTCTCTACTAAAAATACAAAAAATTAGCCGGGCATGGTGGCACGTGCCTGTAGTCCCAGCTACTTCGGAGGCTGAGGCAGGAGAATCGCTTGAACCCGGGAGGCAGAGGTTGCAATGAGCTGAGGTAGTGCCACTGCACTCCAGCCCTGGATGACAGTGAGGCTCTATCTCGAAAAAAAAAAAGAAAGATACCAGGGCTGTGGTGTGGGACCATCACTGCACGAGGCATGGGGGCTGAGGTACTTGGGCAAGGGGGTTTTTCAGAGACCACCCCAAGAGGGTTCTGGAGTCAAAATGTCACCCCTAATGACTTAACTGGGAGTCCCACCACTAAAGCTGGTTTCATCCCCCTAGGAAGTAATCAGAAAAGTGCAGACAAATGTTCCTGGAAGTGTTGCCTATAATGGGGAAAACTGGAAATAACTGGGAAGAACCCAACGGCCTGATAATAAGGGGTTAGTTAAGGACTTCTGTCCAGTGGAATGCTAAATAGTCATCAAAATTCATTTGCAGGACCGTATCTTCTGACTTAGGAAAATATTGTGATAAAGTATTAATGAAACAAGCAGAAGATAAAATGATACACCTAATAAGATGCTAATTTTGCTTAAAATATGTTTTGACAGACTAGGTGCAGTGGCTCACATCTGTAATCCCAGCACTGTGGAAAGCTGAGGCAGGTGGATCACCTGGGGTCAGGAATTCGAGACCAGTCTGGCCAACATAGTGAAACCCCATCTCTACTAAAAATACCAAAATGAGCCAGGCGTGGTGGTGGGCGCCTGTAGTCCCAGCCACCTGGGAGACTGAGCCAGGAGAATCGCTTGAACCCAGGAAGGAGAGGTTGCAGTGAGCCGAGATTGCACCACTGCACTTCAGTCTGGGCGACAGAACGAGACTCCATCTCAAAAAAAAAAAAAAAAAAAAAAAAGTTTTGGCAGAAGCTGGGTGAGGCCTTTCCAGTGGCTATCTCTGAGTGTGGTTTCATAGGTGATTGAAAAATGTTTTTCTTTTGTGAGGACTCAAAGTGTTCTAAAATTAGCATGGAACATCAAAGATGGCAAAAAAAAAAAAAGAAAAAAAAAAAAAGAATGGCAAAGACGAGGAGTTGTACTCCTTCACTGAAGCTGCCTTTGGTCCCTCCCTGGGCCTCAGCATGTGGCACGAACACGTGTGAGGGGCAGGGCTGGCTTTGTGGGTTTGTGACCCGTACCACCGCACGGGGCCCTGAGCTTAGGAAGGCCCTGCACTCGGAAGGGCCCCAAGCTCATTTTAATGCGCACCGTCATCACCATCTTGTAACTCTCAGGCATTTTCAAACCAGGGCGCCACATTTTCACCTTACCCGGGTCCTGCAAACTCTATAGCCAATCCTGGCGAGGAACCCTGGGCCTCAGAACACCTTGACCTTTCTCTCCAGTTTCCTGAATACAGCAGCCAGCTTTCTGGAGTAGGTTTATTTCCCATGCAGTGACTCCTTATATTTTGTCCAGGCTTTCCAAAATCAGGGACCCAGGGACACGAACCTCAGAAAATCAAAGCATATATTGGCTGTCCCCTGGGACAGTGGCTGCCTTGTTAGGAGGTGGGTGGGGTCACCAGCACAGCCCTGGCATTGCTAAATGGGCTGTCGACAAAAAGAGGAAACAGGGCTGTGTTCTGTAAAAACATGCATGAGCATTTGCAGTGCTTTTTCTGGAGACTGAAATCTTTCTGTACACCTCACCAAATTTTCAGAAATTTCTTTTGAGGTATGTGTTTTCTCCAGTAAAACCAGGTGCCTCTGACTCAGGGGCACTGTCTGTGGACCTGCCCTGCATCTCTTTCTACCAGTTAAGGCTCAAGGATGCCTGGGTGACCCTGTCCTACAGCTTCTACAGCCACACTGCCAGAGAGGTGGTGAGCTGCCTGTCTCTGGAGGCATTCAACAAAGGCTGCACAGGAAACACCTTCTCTAGCATTAGCCTAGAGAAGCTCACCTGAGGGTGTCACTGCACAGGGCATCTGGCAGCTTCTAAGGCGGGACCTTGTCATCTTACCTCTCTGTGCCTAGTACTCTATACAGGAGTATAGGTGTGGGGGAGGTGTTCAGTGACTGTTTGCTTTAGGGTATGGAAACAAGCACCAGAAGGTGGTGAGGCAAGCGACGCAAAGTTGACATGAGATGCAGGAGAGAAATTCCTGAGCTGCCCAGAAGCAGGTGATGTGTGAGAGAAGCCAGCAGCCACGGGCCGGTGGAGCAGCAGCCACTGATGCTGAGTGCCTGCTGTGTGCTAGCGGAGTGCTCCATGTTCACAGGGATTGTCACCATTCTCCCAACAGTGCAACTGAGATAGAACAATTTTTTACTTTTTTTTTTAGACAGAGTCTTGCTCTGTCACCCAGGCTGGAATGCAGTGGCACAACCTTGGCTCACTGCAGCCTCCGCCTCCCGGGTTCAAGCAATTCTCCTGCCTCAGGCTTCTGAGTAGCTGGGACTACAGGTGTGTGCCACCACACCTGGCTAATTGCTGTATTTTTAGTAGGGAGACGGGGTTTCACCATGTTGGCTAGGCTGGTCTCGAACTCCTGACCTCATGATCTGTCTGCCTCGGCCTCCCAAAGTGCTGGGGTTACAGGTGTGAGTTCTGCCTAGCCGGCAGAACTCTTATTAAGCTCCTTTTATGAGTGAGGAAACTGAGGCCTAGAGAGGTGAGGTTACCCAGCTAGAATGAGGTAGCGCTGGCAGGCGGAGGCAGGCCTGCCTCAGTGCGGAACTGCCCTGTAAGCCCAGGCTTTTCGGCATGCTGCGGCTCCACTGCCTGGGACATGAAGAAAGTCCGAGTTCAGGTTCACTGCATCCTGTCGGTCCTTCATTATACCCTGATTGAATGGGCATAAAAGCTTCCCCAAAGGGTTTGGGGATGGAGCAGGTCAGGTTCCTCATTTTAGGGAGATTTTAACTTTAAATGGGCTCAAGCAAGGGTTAGTTACCTGGACAGCTCATGCCTGTTGAGGCCGACCCTCCCCATGGTGCTGGATCTGTAAGATACAAATGCTCCTGCCTCCCTGCTCCCCAGATCCATGGGGTCTCCTGCTCAAATCTCGGGCTGGGGCCAGGGTCACTCAGAAATCTGCCTTCCTTTGAACACTAACCAGTTCAGGCGTACACAGGAGTTGCAAACTTGGGGTGGGGGCATGGGTTGGGTTCAACCCGAGAGTGTTTCCTCTGTCCTGCAATGTGTTCAAATTTTGGACATTTCATGTACAAATCTGGATTTCTTCTGAAGTCAGAAGCTTGGACAGCCCCGGCCCTTATCCTCATGGTAGCAACAGGCTGGAGCTGACTGAGCACTCCGTCCCCTGCTATCACTGCAAACCCCCTCTGTGCCCCAGCTGACGCCTGCAGGCTGCCCTGTGACAGCCCTGCCGGAGAGTCCAGGGACACGGTGGGGTGACCCGCTCAGACTCTGGCTGGCCAGCCCTCTTGGCTTGCGTGCTCCCCTAAGGAGGACTTTGGGAGCATAGGCACCCGGGGATGGAGGCAAGTTAGCAACGGTCTCTGGAAGGCTGGGGACCTGGCCACCGCGGGTAGCAAGACCTGATAGGTGGTCCCTGCTGTGGTTGGGGGCACCTGATCAAACTGGGAGGCTTGTGGAGGCCCAGGCCCAGGACAGCTCTGTGAGTTTCCAGGGCTTTGCCACCGCCCACGGGTGGGGTAGGTTTCTACCCCAGGAGTGCCCCTCAGGGATCAGAACACTCACAGGGACAGAGGCCTTGTCTCAGGCAGACAGAGGGGCATGCAGAGAAGCTAGCTGGAGGTCTGGGCTGGGCCTGTTGCAGGCAGGAATTGGGGCGGCAGCAGAGTCCCCCACCTGCTCCCCAGGGAACAGGCCCTACAGGGCCCCAGCTTCTCCTCCTCCCCAGGCCCTATCCATGGCTCTCCTGTGACCCAGCACCTGCCAGGCTCACTTGTCACTGTGGCTGCCCCAAGCAGAGCCAGCAGGACAGTTGGTGACCAGGGTGTCTTGCTCAGAAGGGTCACCCAGGACGGCTAAGAGAAGTCACTCAGCATGGTACCGAGGGTGGGGGGATCAGGAGCAACTTCCACCTGAGCCCCAGGACCCAAGCATTGCAGCCGTGAGGGGCTTGCCTCCTTGTGCTGTCGGGGGTCCCTCATCCCACAGGCCCTCACCTCCTGTGGTGTCCCTGGGCAGCTTGACCTCGGAGGGTCAACACCTGAGGACCCGAGGGGCATCCATGCCCCCTCCTCCTTCCCTCCAGCCAAAGGTGGGGGGCCCAAAGCGCAGGGAAGAAAGCACCAGGAGAAAACCAGAGAGCTCTCCTTTCCCTTTTAAGAGCCCTGATGGCCAAAACCCAGAGCCGGAGGGAAGGGAAAATGTCGGGACGATTCCCTTCCGAACTTTCCGAGTCTTTGTTTGGAAGGCTGCGGGCTGACTTCGCCGGGCCGGGCCGCGGGCTCAGCCGTGCGCTCCCGTGCAGCGGCCGAGGAGCCCTGGCGCCCGCCGCCCCGGACACGCCCTCGTGGTCGAGCCACGGACCCCGACCCGGACCCCAGCGCCGCCGGGCGAGGGCGGGAGGGGTAGCGCTTACCAGATCGTCCCGAGCGCGCCGCGGTCCAGGCGGGCACAGCGACGGTCAAGTTCACGTCCGGCCCGCGGGCTGCCCGAGGTCCCCGGGCGCGGCTGGGGCAGCGGGAGGCCGAGGTCCCAGGTGGCCGCCGCAGCCGCTCCCGAGACGCTGCTGTCACCCCGGCCGCGCCCCCCAACTTTCTGCACAGTCGCGGAGCTGGAAGTTTCCGGGCTTCGCGGACGCTGGGCTGGGTTTCAGCCGCGGCTCTGAGGTTGGCAACAAAGAGGGAAAGAAGGAGGAGAAGCAGGCCGGGGAGGGGAGGAAGAGAAGCGCGCGGAGGCCGAGGCACCGAGGGCCCCAGAACTTCCAATTCTACCCAGAAGCTTTTTTCGTTGTGTTTTTCTCTTAAGAGGTAAACAAGCAAGTCCCACGCCCCAGTCCTGCTGGGGCCTTCGCCAGTCAGCGCTCTGAGCTCATCTCCCGGCGCCTCCTCGGGGCACCTGAGTGTTTTAAGCCCACTGCCAAGTGTTTTGGACACAGGTTGTTTGCAGGGTGGTGAGGGTGGGTACAAGATGCTTCCTAAAAGGTTGCTGGCACGCAGACCACGGCCCCAGTGACGGAGCGGCAGGCAGGGGCTTGGAGGAACACGCTGTCTTTGTCTCGTCCCCAAAGCACCCGGCCCTGGGTCACCCGTGATCCCTGGAGTGGAGGGACTGTTGGGACCCCTGGTGCTCCAGGAGAAGGGGTTCCACGCTGGGTCCTGGACCCAGGCCCACGGTGCCCTCAGCCGGCAGTTCTCCACCTTCGGGGATGATTTGCTGGCCTGGCCCAGCTCCCACAGCGCAACTTCCACAGCCCAGCTCCCCAGCACCACCATTTTCTGCCCTCTTCTCCCTGCCTGGCTTCAGACTCTCCGCGGCCAGGGTCCTGTGGAGACACCTGGGCTGGGGGAGGCAACTGAGTGGCCCCAGGCCTGGGAATCTGCAAAAGTGGCCAAGCCAGATCTCTCCAGACTGCAAGGGCCCTGGAGGCGCTGGGAGGCATAGTTCTTCTGGCTGCCAGCTGGGCCTGAGGCCGTTGTCCGTGGGGGCCAGGGCAGCTCCTCCGGAGCACTGTTTCAGGCTGGGGAGAATGGGGATTTGTTTTCTTGTTTTTTTAAAGAAAAATGAACAAGGAGCCTGGTTGGGGATTGGGGTGGGAGGAATATTTGTCCTTTGTCTCCAAAGGCCTGGAGAACCACGCTCGTAAGTGGCTATTTTCCCTCAGACGACTTCTCAGACATGATCCTCTCTGAGGTTGGTCCTGGGCTTCCACATATGATTCATGGAAGAGGCCTCAGCCCCAAGAGCCCCTGAGGGTACTGCCCACTCCCCTGGAAACTTCCAGAACCTGACGTGGGGCTGAGGACATAGAGGTGATGGGGGTGGGCTGGTGGGGCACTGGCGGGGACAATGCGTGCAGCCCTTGTTTTCAGAGCTGCAGATGCTTGTCAGCTGACGGTTCGTTTCCAGCATCCACAGTGGACCTCCTTTGGGGGAACATTTACCTGCCAATGAACCCAAGATCCTTTCCCAGAGGCGGCGGGATGAAGTTTTCCTTTCCTTTTCTTTTTTTAATGAATATATTTTATTTAAACCAATACATCCAAAATATTATCAGTTCAACATATGATCAAGATAAAGATTAATGAGATACTTTACATTTTCATAGTAAATCCTTTTTTAAAATTTTTGTGAGTACATAGTAGATATAAACATTTAGGGATGAAGTTTCTTACTGTGTTTTCCTAGTAACAAGCACTGGCATCAGCTGTCATGATTTCTCCCCAAGGTCTAGGACGGTCAGCCTCGCACGCGCCACAGCAGAGTGACTGCAGCTCTATCGAGGTGTGGCACCAGCGTGTTGGCATTTCAAGAGAATCTGCAGCCTCCCTGGTTTTTCACGAAAGCTCCTATGCAGGGCCTGGCCCTTTCCTGGGAGGGAAGCCTGGCTCTGTCTCCCGCTGCATCCTCACCGGGAACTCCATTCCTGAGCTGCGACCGCTGTTTTTCAGATCGGAAAATGCCTTGGGAACGGCTCATCTTCCTGCAGCTTAAGCCCATTTGTTTTCTGACTGGCGGCCACTGATGATTAGTGTGTCACAAAGGGAACTGTCACCTTAGTTCTGTCATACACCATCAATAACTCGTCCAGGGCTGACTTTGTGGGTGTTGTGGCTTGCCCCGTGGTAGAGGGTCCGTGTGCAGCAGGGCCCCACACTCAATGTTTGGCTGTCCCCGATCTTAAAATTCTCAGTCATTCTTGAACAAGGGAACCCATATTTTCATTTTGTTCTAGGCTCTGAGAGTTACATAACTGATCCTGACTTTGGCTGTTGGTCAACAGTGTCATAAGGTAAAATAAGGTAAAAATCTATGAGTTTTATATTTCTTTTCCTTTTTTTTTTTTTTTCTAAGACAGAGTCTCACCCTGTCACCAAGATGGAGTGCAGTGACGCAGTGGTGCGATCTTGGTTCACTGCAACCTCCGCCTCCCGGGTTCATGCAATTCTCCTGCCTCAGCCTCCCAAGTAGCTGGGACTACAGGTGTACACCACCATGCCCAGTTAATTTTTGTATTTTTAGTAGAGTCAGGGTTTCACCATGTTGGCCAGGGTGGTCTCGATCTCCTGACCTTGTGATCTGCCTACCTTGGCCTCCCAAAGTGCTGGGATTACAGGCGTAAGCCAGCACACCTGGCTGATTTTTATATTGTTTACTAAATTCTGTTTACAGAAATAATTCCATATTCTATGTAAGTAAGATACAAATACTTGAACTGAATATCATTGTATTTAGGGAAAATGTTCACCTTTAAGAGGCAGGGGCTGGGTGTTGTGGCTCACGCCTGTAATCCTGGCACTTTGGGAGGCTGAGGCTGGTGGATCGCACGAGCCCAGGAATTCCAGACCAGCCTGGGCAACACAGTGAAACCCTGTCTCTGCAAAATGTACAAAAATTAGCCAAGCATGGTGGTATGCACCTGTAACTCCCAGCTACTCCGGAGGCTGAGGTGGGAGGACTGCTCAAGCCCGGGAGGTCAAGGCTACAGTGAGAGACCTTGTCTTAAATACAAATAGGCAGGAAGTCGTTATAAGCATAATACAATCCTGGCAGTTGGAGTCATCCCTGTCCAGCCTTGGCTCTGCCACGTGGGTGCTGAGTGCTGCCTCAGGGACCCGGCTGCCAGCTCCCACCTGCAGGGTGTTCTGAGGAGCCAGCATGCTGGGAGGGACTAGCAGGAGATGCGGCATAAACCAGGTATTTGATAAATAGAAAGTGCCTTTGATTATCACGTTTATCATTTGACATGTAGGCTCAGGTGCACTTTGATTATTTTTAATGTAAGTATATTTTATCTCTTCCCATTATAAAAGCAATACACACTGTTATAGATGGTTTGGAGAATTCAGGAAAAAAAAAAGAAAGAAAAAGAAAACATTCTCTCCTAGGTGCTCTGCTGCACAGCCTCCAGCCGTCAGTGTATTTCTTTACAATTACAGAAATAGAGACATGACTGTTACATTTTAAAACTTTTTCTTTTACCTTGACTTATTTTTAAATGGAAACACTAGTGAGGCCCCACAGAACTGAGCAGAACTAATGACCCCCCATGTGGTGGAAGAGTTCTGAGCTGGCCACACTTTGGATGCAGCCTTCCCCCGGCAACTCTAAACCCAGTCTCTGTGGCTGCCTGTTCACAGGGACCGTGGACTGTGATGTTTATAGTACGAAAGCACTGGGAGAGAACGCTACATCACAACGTGTCCTTAACCTGCTGCCGCCTCAGCTTTCCCATTTGTGACTTGGTTAAAAAATTTTTTTTGACAGTTTCAGGCTCTTATTTTAATTTCCACAGGCTGTTGTAGAATCTGCTCAGCCAGGGAGGGGAAAGGAGCCGGCAATCAGGTCTCCTCCTGGGCACCTTTGTGAGGCCAGCTGGCGAGAGTGGGGGGTGACACTGAGGTCCCAGCAGCTCCAAATGCAGGCAGAGCCCTGTCCTCAGAGAAGGTCACAGCCTAGCCAAGCCCAGGCAGGTGGATGGGCCCACGAATGCACAGGAACCTGGAACGGAGGATGAAGGCAGGAAGCACAGTCTGTGACTCCCCAGCCCACTCTGCATTCGACCACTGGGGGCCCAGAAGCTTCAGGAAAGGTGCACAGGGCCACTGGGTCCCAGTACTCCAAACAGGAAGGTCTGATCCGGGGACAGGGCTCCTCCCGACTCCCCTTTGCCACGAGCACCAGAAGTTCTGCAGTGCCCAGTGGGTATAGCAGTCCCCAAGAATGACCCAACACTGAAGCTGAGCCAAAAAACTTGGGGAGCGAGCCACACCCCTTCACTCCCTCTTTGTCTGCTCCAGCCTTGCCAGGCGGTTGCTTTTCGTGGGAACCGGGATGTCCTCACCACCCTGTCCCGCGGCCCAGCCCCATGTCTCTGGCCTGCTGCAGCTGAAAAAAAAAAAAAAAAAAAAGAGATATGTTTGTTCTTATTTGTTTATAAAAAGTGTTATCACATATATAACATATTATACCCCATGAATATATACAATTATTTGTCAATTAACAATAAAGAAAAATATAGCAAGCAAAAAGGACTCCTCTTCCACAAAAAAAGTGTTCATTACAGAAAAGTACAAAAAAAAAAAAACAAGAGGATATTTAGAATTAAGAAAAAACTAAGAGAATATTTAGAATTGAAAACTAAAAAGAAAACAATTACCCATGAGGTAATTACTGAGTGCATTTGCTTGAAAGTCCTTCTGCTATATTTTCCAAACTGCATGTGTGCATATGTGCACATGCATGTGTGTGTGTGTGTACACGTATCTATATGAATGGACTGTAAGTTATAAATACATATATTCATGTATATATAATCATTAGATCATACTATAGGTTATTTTACAGTCTTTGTTGAATACGTTGTAAGCATTTTATGTCTATTATTTTCTACAAGATTTGAAAAATAAAATATAAATACCAGTTAATTTTTGAAATCAACCTTATTGAAGTCTAAGTTCCATGCAGCAAAATCCCTTTCACCTCTGTTCGATGAGTTTTGACAAATGTATGCAACCGTGTTACATATCACCAAGATCAAGAAAGAAATATCTATCACCACATAACATTCCCTAGAGCCCCTTGCAGGCAGTCTCTGACTCCCTGGCAGCCAGCAATCTGAATCCAACCACTGTAGATCAGTTTTAATTTATTAAAAAAAAATTTAAAACTCATGGAGTATGAAGTCTTGCTCGGGATCCTGATATCTATGTTGTTGAGTCTATCCGTGGCTCATTCCTTTGTACTGCTTTGTGATATTTTATCATACGCCTATTGATATTTGTTTACCCACTCATCTACTGATGGACAACTGAATCGTTTCTGTTGTTTGTTTGTTTGTTTTTTCAGACAGGGTCTCACTGTCACCCCGGCTGGAGTGCAGTGGTGCAATGTTGGCTCACTGCAACCTCCGCCTCCCAGGCTCAAGTGATCCACCTCGGCCTCCCAAAGTGCTGAGATTACAGGCGTGAGCCACTGTGCCTGGCCTGTTTCTGATTTTTAAAAATGTTTGCTATTGTGACTAGAACTTTGTGAATGCCAATTAATGTTTATAGTGTTTTAATGAGCAATGTCACCAGCACGTGCTGTGAATGCCCACGCATGTGGGCACAGCCTGTGTGTTTCCTTCCTGGAGCACTTAAGATGCGGAAAACAAGGGCTAGGGGGTGAAGAAAGGAGCCAGAGGCGACACAGCTGGTTAGGAACAGACTGGGGGAACCCAGCCTCTAAATCCCAGTATTCCAGGACAACATGCTGCCGCACTCTCACACACTTGCCTGTATTCAGAAATGCTTGTAATTTTCCCACAGAGAAATTTCCATGAAAATCAAGTTGTGGGCTGAGAGATGAAAGGCAGCCTCATGTTCATCAGGCAGGCTTTGGTTTGGTTCTTCCACTGAGCTCAGGAGTGTGTGTGAATATCTCTGTTTTCATACACACACACGCACACACACACACGGACACGTTGCTCACACCCACCAACACCAGTGGCGATGATCCAGTCCAGATCCTTTCTATACTGCCTTCAGCGCATGACGCCAGACTGACCCGGACAGGAGGCCCTGGCTTGGCTTCTGAGCATCCATTCAGCAGACTTATCCTAAAGGATGTCTGATGATTTCCCCAAATCAAATCTCCCCTCAAGGACAAAGTTCAGGCTGCTGGGGAGATTCAAAGGATGATCTGTCTGCAAAATGGCTGCTTCCAGAAAGGTGTCACAGCTGCCTGGGAGTGGCTGTGCTCAACAGAAGGCAGGGGAAGAGGAGGTGCTCTTTGGAGTACAGGCACCCTGGGAGTCTGTAGAGGATTCCTGGGCCACTCTACAATAGCTCAGCATTGAAACAGAGACAATATTTGATTTTGCTCACTTATTAATTAGCTCCTACTTATGTGTCCAATGGGGCTATTTCCATGATCTTACGTAATCCTAAATAACTACTGTTATCCTGCTTTTACAGATGAGAAACGTGAGGCCCAGAGAGGTTAAGAAACTTGCCCAAGGCCACACAGCAGTGGGTACTCAGTCCCAGAATGCCCATTCTTTGCAGACACAGACTTCTCATCTGAGTTAGAGGTCTCTGCCCACTTGTGGCTAGCAGGCTCCAAAGAACACACGTTCACCTGGAGCTAGTTCGGGTAGAACCCTAAACGATCCTAGTGTGCTTGGAGGACACAAATGGTCCAGACCCCCACTTCCTGTTCAGGTCTCTGAGGGGCCTCCCTCCTCAGACCACACCCCACTGCCAAGCAGACCTCTAGCACTTGTCTTTGCCCCCATTCAAGAAGGCGAGTGTCTGCTCCCTGAGTTGAGCAAAGAAGAATCACCTCCTCTCAGCCCTCTGTCCGCAGCCTCCCTGGTCTTGAAGTCAGCGGGCCTAAGGAGACCTCTGTCCATGGGAGATGAAATCAGGAGAGGAAGTGCCCATTCTCTCAGAAAACATGTGTTTTCTGTTTACAGAGGGGCCTGTCCAGTTCCCATGCTTTGTTCTTTAATATGGAGCCAAAAGCAAATCAAATGCGCAGCTTCCGCTCTGAGGAACACTTGGAGGCTAAAAAGTCTGGACTGCTGCGGGCTCATTGTGCTGGGGTGCCCTGTCTGCTGCTGACGTCCAGCATACACCTACCTGGAAAGCCAAGACTTTCCCCCTCTGCCAGAAAACGCCAGACTGCCCCCTCTGCATTACAAGGGAGGGCGGGGTACAGAGCGGAGAGGCAGCCTCGGCACCCTGGGGGCGGGCTTGGCACTGTGTGTGAGCACCCTGGGGGCTGGCTTGGCACTGTGAGCACCCTGGGTGTGTTCTGTCGTGCACTTGCAGCTCTGCCACCACAGGCCCAGCAGGCTTGGCGCTGCACACCGGCCATTCAGATCCTGGGCAGAGGGCATCCTTTCCCACCTCAAGCAAAGGGAGGCACAGTATTGGGAGATCTGGGGTAACAGGTGGGTGGGAATCTCCAGGGAACTTGGGTCAAGCTCAGGGATGCTGGGAGAGGGGCTTAGCTCTGGGTAAGCAGGTCTTCCAACTCGAGGAGGCAGCAGTGAGCTAAGGTAATCAACGGAGCTGACAGGCAGCTACACCTATTGAAGGGTAACTATTACCACAGGATGCCGGGTCCGCGCACAGGCTAACCGCTGAGATTCAGAATCAGGGATCTGGGTACAAATCTAGGCTGTGCCCTTTTGCCCTTCAGGGCCTCTGGCAAGCTGCTTCTCTGACCTCGGCCCCTCATCTGTGAAAGGGGCTGGCATGCACGTTAATACAGCTGCCAGGATTACTGAGATAACACATTTACGGGTAAGTCCAGGATGGCCTGGCACGTGCTTTTCAATACACGGCAGCTGCCGTTGTCATCTCGTGGCTTTAGACTTCACCGAATGGGCACTCTGGCTAGAAACAGCTCACCAGCTTAGGCTGTGACAGCCACTGGAGAGGGGGTCCCACAATCCCTCCCACCCAGAGCAGACCCTGACTAGGACGGGAGGACGCCTCGCCGGGCCACACCTTCCTCCCTGTGCAAACGGGGTGACATCAGTGACCGTGGTTGACAACGGAGCCTAAGGTTCTGATGTCACTTTTCTGCCCGGGCG
Organism: Piliocolobus tephrosceles; assembly: GCF_002776525.5. Classification (NCBI taxonomy): domain Eukaryota; kingdom Metazoa; phylum Chordata; class Mammalia; order Primates; family Cercopithecidae; genus Piliocolobus; species Piliocolobus tephrosceles. The sequence continues at coordinate 27,901,590 of NC_045452.1, read as the reverse complement.
GTGCGTCCAGCGCAGGCTGAGACGCGGCCTGGCCCCCGACACAGGGTCAGCCCTGGCTCCGCGCCTCCGACCTCTCGGGGGCTGCAGCAGGGCGGGGCCGCCTGCCCCTTTCATCTCCGCCTCCCGGCTGTCTGGCTTCTACGTCCTGCGCACCTGGGGCTGAACGGGGACAGCAAAAATCCATCGCAGGAAGCGCGCACAACCTCGTTTGGGATCAGCGCCCCTCCCGGGCGGAAGCCGCGGCGCCTTGGACTGGAAGGTCCCGCCCGCTCTTCCGTCCCGCCCCGGAAGCCAGGACGAGGGCGCGACGTGCGGCGCGGACGCAGTGCCGTAGCCAAAGGGGCGAGGCCTGGTGCGGCCGCGGGGCGGGGCCTTGGCGCGGCCTGTTCCGGAAGCCCAAGCGAGGGTGCGGCGGGCCGTGCTGACGTAGCGCCGCAGCTGAGGGGGCGGGGCCAAGCCTGGGGCCGGGCCTCTACGCGCCAGGGGCGGGGCCTCTGGATGGCCGTCTCTTAGATCCCAGGCCGCGGGCTGTGCGGATGTTGCGTCACTGTCGAGCGGGCGGGGCCTGGGCGGGGCCTCTGCGCGGCCCGCTCAGAAAGCTCAGGGTAAGGCTCGGCTGGTGGCGGCTGTGGGGCGGGGCCTAGCTGGACTGGGGCGGGGCCTGGGCGGTTCCTCCGTGCGGCTGCTGGCCGTGAGGCTGATTGCGAGCTTTCGCGCAAATTGGATCTCCACTTTAAAGTTTAGCAACTTTGCCTATATTTTCCCCCTCCCTAAACGAGGTAAAACCACCAGACGGTGGAGAATTTGTAAAACCTAGGCGAGTACAAAGAAAGAAAAGGAGAAACCTTTCCTAGTCACCAAGCTAAATATTGGCCTGGAGCATCTTTTTATCTAAATATGTAGATATTTACATAATCGGGGTAACATTGTATATACGCTTGTGGCTTATTGCATGAAATTTGGAAAATTGGAAAAAAATACAAAGAAAAAAAGCAGCCTGAGATTCCCTCACACGAGATCACCATTGTTAACATTTGACATTCTTTCTTTTTACGCAATTATGCATTTGTTGAAACAAAAAATGGATCATGCTCTAAATATTGCTTTGCAACTTTGTAACCGTGGCTATATTCTAAATTTCACACATCATTTAGTGTTCATTCACAGCATTGTTTGTGATCATACACAGCAGGGCTGTATTTTATTTAACCCATGTGAGATTATTGGACATTGATGTTGTTTCCCGTTTCATCTCTTCTTTACTTCTTTCTTTTACGATGAACATTCCTGCAGCTAAATCTGTGCATATCCAATCCCTAGATGTGGAACTGCTGAGTCAAAGCATATAAACACGAATGCTTCTTGTGCCTCCCTTTTTATGTTTTCCAAATTTAAAAAGTAATGAATTAGTATTTTAACAATTGGTTTAAACGCCAGTACTGTATATACAAAAAATATCTCTCATTTTCAGAATATATAAAGAACTCCTGGTGGGCGTGGTGGTTCACTCCTGTAATTCCAACACTTTAAGAAGCCAAGGCAGGAGGATTGCTTGAGCTCAAGAGCTCAAGACCAAGGCTGAGGCGGGCGGACTACCTGAGGTCGGGAGTTTGAGACTAGCCTGGCCAACACGGAGAAACCCTGTCTCTACTAAAAATACAAAAATTAGCCAGGCGTGGTGGTGGGCGCCTGTAATCCCAGCTACTCGGAAGGCTGAGGCAGAAGAATTGCTTAAACTCGGGAGGTAGAGGTTGCAGTGAGCTGAGATCGTGCCATTACACTCCAGCCTGGGCAATAAGAGTGAAACTCTATCTAAAAAAAAAAAAAAAAAAAAAAAAAACAAGCTGGAGACCAGCCTGGACAACTTAGTGAGAACTCGTCTTTACAAAAGATGTAAACATTAGCCCTGTTGGTGGAAATGTTAGCTTTGTTAGTGGGAATGTGAATGTAAAATTGTGCACCTACTATGGAAAACAGTATGAGAGTTCCTCAAAAATGTAAACACAGAACTATTACAGGACCCAGCAATTCCACTCCTAAGTATATACCCCCCATAATTGAAGACAGGAGCACTAACGCTTATTTGTACACTTTTGGTACAAAAAAGAAGCAGCATTATGCATAATGGACAGAAGGTGGAAACAGCCCCAGTGTCCACAGGTAGATGAATGGAGAAAGAAAAGGTGATATATATATATAATGGGATATTACTCAGCTTTCAAAAGGAATGAAGTTGTGACACATGATATGATGTGGATAAACCTTGAAAACATGACGCTCAGTGAAGTAAGCCAGACACAAGAGGGCACATAGTGTACGATTCCACCTGTACAACGTCCCGAGAGTAGTCAAATTCATAGAGTCAGAAGTCAAGCAGTGCTTATTGGGCACTGGGGAGAGCCAAGACTGAGGGGTTATTATTTACTAGGTATGGAGTTTCAGGCTGGGATGATGACAAAGTTGTGGAGACAGATCATGGTGATGGTCGCCCAGCAATGTGGATGTACCGAATGCTACTGAAATGGTAAATGGTAAATTTTGTTATGTATGTTTTGCTACATACACACAAAGACATTTCTGGAGGGAAACAAACAAGATATTTCTTAGATTCTGGTCCCAAGAATGCTTGCATGGAACAAGGCCTGCACACGTAACCAGCTCCTCCTGGGTGACCCTGCCTAGGTGGTTGGGGATGGCCCTTCTAGGGAGCACAGCTCTGGACAAACAGGGTCCAAGCCAGGCCTCACACATCTGGCATTTTCCGTAATAATTTCCAAGCTGGGAGAGAGAAAACTTGCTTTGGGGAAGCAGTGAGTCATTATGCATCTTTAACTTGGCCTTTTATTTCTGTGCCATTGAGATACACACACACATACATACACACACACACGACTGATTCCTTTTGCAAACATGGATGATATATGTTCATCATCTGCAAATTTGCAAACATGGGAAAGCATCTCTGAGACCATAACAAATAGATAGAATCCCAGCTTGGAGAAACACAGCTGACATTCAGTTGGATATTTGTCCAGCCTTTCTTGTCTTTTTGTAATATATATTTGTTTTTGTTTTTTTTTTTTTTTGAGACAGAGTCTCGCTCTGTCGCCCAGGCTGGAGTGCAGTGGCCAGATCTCAGCTCACTGCAAGCTCCGCCTCCCGGGTTTACACCATTCTCCTGCCTCAGCCTCCCGAGTAGCTGGGACTACAGGCGGCCGCCACCTCGCCTGGCTAGTTTTTTTTTGTATTTTTTTTAGTAGAGACGGGGTTTCGCCATGTTCGCCAGGATGGTCTCGATCTCCTGACCTCGTGATCCGGCCGTCTCGGCCTCCCAATGTACTGTATATTTGAAATCACCATGGTCATATGTCACATTTTACTCTCTGCACTTTCACTAATATGCAGCAAACCACTCACCTCTTCTTTAAATATTTCTAGATCACACTTAAATGACTGCAGAAGAATCCGTTGTTCAGATGTCCCATATGTAACTTCTTTACCTCACTCTTGATGGTTGGCTGTCTAGGTGATTTACAAATCTGCTGCTATGAACATCTTTGTCATACATCTCTAATAATTCCCTTGGTGTACTCCCAGGAGAATAATTGTAACTTCACTGAGGATTTGCTTTTTTAAAGGCTTTTGAATATGGTATTACCGGTCAGTACTCTAGGAAGAGCGAACAGATTGTTTTTGCATCAGTATCGCGGAAGTGTGTGTGGATGTGTTTTTTACACAGAGGTGTCTTATCCTTCCCGGCAGGGACCTGTTATAGCAGGAACACCACTGTTGGGGGATGGGCCCTGGCTCAGGGGCTTTGGTCCATGGAGGACCGCTGCCTTTTTGTCTTTGCTGAGCAATCAATCCCAAAGAGAGTGAGGTGGGGCAGGGAGAATCTGGGCTCTGAGCTCTGCAGGGACAATGACCCTGAATCCAGGCTCCTGACTCTGGGGAAGGCTCCACTCTGTGACCCTGGCAGCCACAGAATACTTTTAACTGCTCGGTTGCTGGTGCTGTAGGACTGGGCCCTTTCCTTAGGTGTGGGTGTGACATGCCCTGCACATTTTCACCTGGCCCCTCTGGCTCTTCACTCTGGTGTGGAGAGCAGCCCCACAATTGCGGGCTCCATAGTCCTTGATCTATCTTTGCTGGGAAACAGGATGCCCGTATGAAGCAGCCACTACCAGGATCCCCCTGCAGCCTCCCACCATCAGGTCCCTCCATCACAGCAGCATAGGGGTGTCTTGCAGGATATTCCAGTGGCCACCCCACTAAGCCCAGTTGCACAGGGCTTCAGCCCCAAACCAAGGCTGACCTGGGGCACCCCTTCCGCATCTGTCCATCCTGAGCATGAGCCAGGGCCCTGGGGCCAGCAGATGTACAAGTCCTGGCTGTCCTTCCTAAAACCTCCCCTGTAATTCAGCCTGGGTTCCTCCCCTCCCCATGGCCACACTTCCCCTTGCCCAGATAGTGGCCTCCCTAACTGCAGCCTCCTCCCCCAGGGCTGGGCCACTGCCAGAGCGGTTTCCCAAATGCACACAACTCCTGTCCCCACCTAAAAAAAAAAGAAAAAAAAAAAAAAACCCTTTTGTTTTAAGAACCAAAGCAGGTTGGCCCCCTGCTTCTCTTTCCAGCCTCTCACCTCCCCCAACTTCCCCATCACTGACCACCAACTCCCTGCCCCACCCGCACTTGGCTGGGCGAGAACTCCTTGCCTTTTCTCGAATGCTGTTCCCTCTGAAGGAGATGCTCTTCCCACTTGCATGGTGATCAGAGCTTCTCCCCTCTTATTCCCACTGGGAATAACAACAGCAGCTGGCACTAGTGAGCACTTACCATGTGCAAGACTCCACTCAGCTACCGCCTCCTCCAGGAAGCTTTCCAGGATGGATCCCTTGGCCATGACAAGCCACTCCTGAGAAATAGGCTCTTCCTGCCTCTGGTTACAAGACAGCAAGAACTGTTTTTTGTTTGTTTGTTTGTTTGAGACAGAGTTTCGTTCTTGTTGCCCAAGCTGGATTGCAACGAAGCAATCTTGGCTCACTGCAATCTCCACCTCCTGGGTTCAAGCAATTCTCTGCCTCAGCCTCCCGGAGAAGCTGGGATTACAGGCATGCGCCACCACACCAGGCTAATTTTGTATTTTTAGTGGAGATGGGGTTTCTCCATGTTGGTCAGGCTGGTCTCGAATTCCTGACCTCAGGTGATCCGTCCCCCTTGGCCTCCCAAAGTGCTGGATTACAGGCATGAGCCACTGTGCCCGGCTAAGGACTGTGTCTTGAGCGTCCTCGGTGCCTAGCCCAGGGCCTGACATGAGTGTTGAGTCACATCATATTTGTAGGAGCAAGTCTAGGACAACACAGCCTGGTTAAAGCGAGTGGCTGAGCACTGATACATGGGCCAATGCTGGTCGGAGATTAATCCAGACCTCCCGTTTCGAACGTGATCATTTGGAAACAGGATAGCTTGAAATTTGTTCTTGACAAAGAAGGATTAAAAGGCAAAGGAAAGCTGGAAACAAGATTACAAATTAACGTCACCTAATAGAGCAGGTGTTAGCAGTGTAACCCTGCCCCTAATCATCTTCAGGCCTGTCTTCAATGCTGAGCTGTCCTCAGTGGTCACCCTGGGCCTCCCAGCTCTGAGGCTGAGCACAGGATTTCAATGCTAATTACTGATGGTACCCACTGTCTGATCAGCAGAACATCCACAGTACAGCCTGCCCTTGGAAGGGAGGATGAATCTCCTTCTAGAACAATCCACAAGGCTCAGTGTGGACTCTCCACTCAGGCTGGTCATGCATCAGGCATTCCCTCCACCACGGGTGGCCCCAGGCTCGTGCGCACACACACGTTTGCTCCTTGCCTCACACTGTGGGGACAGAGGGCATCTGCGCCTTGTCCCCTCTTCTCTATTCTCATAAGCGTCCTCGTGTCTTGGAGTCAGGGTTGCTTGGGCCCAGGAGGTTGAGGCTTCAGTGACCCATGAGGGCTGGAGCTGCAGACTGCCCCAGGGGCCTCCCCATGGTGGGCGCGCGTCACATTGGCCAGCCCGATATTCATCTGAGTTGACCTCTGAGAACCGCCAGGTTAGAGGGCCCGAGCGCAGCCAGGGGACCAGCCAGGAAACCCACCTGGTCTAGGGGGGTTCAGGAAACCTGTGGTCTGGGGCAGGAAGGGATGCCGAGAGGAGGCCCCACCCACATGGAGGCCCAGCCCTGATCACGGTTCCAACTGCTAGGCCGGATACCACTGCTAGCTGTTTTCCAACCATCAAATGTGAGGACCATGTGTCAAGTTTTCCATAAGGCTCTGTTTATCCAGCACAAAGGAAGGGCCTTTGTCCTGAGATTGTCTTCTTACTTTTTTTTTTTTTTTTCGTTTAAAGATATTCTCTCAAAAAGGGAAATTGTAATTATTTTTCTAAAGGCCCCAACATAGGAAAAATAGAAAGTTGGCAATCTTCCGTAGGTCTGCAATACTCCTTTGAAATTTGACCAGCCTGTGAATTCCAGATGTCTGAGAACCCCTGTCTGCATGCTACCTGCAGAGGCCACCACAGAGAGTCTCTGGGTCACTGCTCCCTGTTTAGAGCCTGCAGTGGCTCCCTACTGCCCTAGGATCTGCAGCCAAATTCCTTATCATGGCATCAAAAACCTAGGCAGGTGGGAAAAGGGAGGAGGAAGGGATCAGGGGCAGCTTCCTGGAGGAGGTGGTATCCGAACGAAGCCTTGCAGGATGAGCTCATTGGCAAGCAGCAGGCTGAGAGGGCATTCCGTGGGCAGGAGAGTACCATGTGTAGGACAAAGCTGGGGTGGCTGGAAAACAGCTGGGGGTGGTATCCAGCCAGCTAAGCAGGGACGGGGTTAGGGATGCATATGAAACTGATGCTAGCAACACAGTGCTAGGGAGGGTAACATCCAGGCTTCTAAGTGATTCTTTATTTTGAGACAGGGTCTTGTTCAGGCTGACTGCAGTGGTGTGATCATGGCTCATGGCAGCCTTGACCTCTTGGGCCCAAGTAATCCTCCCTCCTCAGCCTCTTCAGTAGCTGGGACTATAGGCATGCGCCACCATGCCAGGCTAATTTTGTGTTTTTAGTAGAGATGGGGTTTCACCATGTTGGCCAGGCTGGTCTCAAAATCCTGACCTCAAGTGATCTGCCTGCCTTGGCCTCCCAAAGTTCTGGGATTACAGGCGTGAGTCACTGCACCTGGCCTTATTATTATTATTATTATTGTTATTATTATTATTTTGTGGAGACAAGGTATCACACTAATGTTGCCCAGGCTGGTCTGGAAGTCCTGAGCTCAAGTGATCCGCCCATCGTAGTCTCCCAAAGTGCTGGGATTACGGGCATGATCTACTGCATCTGGCCCTGAGTGATTCTTAGAGCAGCGAGGTACGTGTAATTACGTCTACTTCATATTTAAGGTTTGGAGGGAAATGGGAGAGGGCTGGGGAAAGGCTTCGAACCCCCAGGCTAGATTTTCTGCTGTCTGAGGGTCTGTCTGAGGCTGGCTTCCCTCCTCTGATGCCCATTTCACCACCTCATCTTGTCCCTCTTTCTTGGGCCTGAGCTTGGCTGGGGCTGCTTGTCTACAGGGCCCAGGTTCTTGTGCTCTGGGGAAAATGCATCCTCAAGTGCGATGCCCCCAACACTAGGGGCTGTTTCTGGTATCAGGTGGGGCCGCTGGCTTCAAACGTGCCAGGAGGACAGATGCTACATGAAGCTGTGTGTGCTTGGCAGCCTCATGCCGGAGGCCCCAGGTCTGCAGCGCCAGTCTCTGGACCTCGTGATGGGCATCCTGGCCAGGCACTGTGTGCCTGCACACAGCTTTCTGCAGGAGGACAACTTCCTCACTTCCCCAGAGGCTTGGGGTGGGGACGTTCCTGTTGGACAGTGGAGCCCAGACACCCAGTGGGGATCTCCCAGGAGAAGCTTGCTCCCACCTCCCAAGAAAGGCTCTGAGCCTTTTTCCAAGTACTGGAAATGCCAAATGCGGTGGCCTGTCCCCATCCACCATTGCACAGAGTGACCCACACTGGTGGGCATTCACCTCTCCAACTGTGAGGTCATTCAATGCATCCTGGGTGCCACTGTGCTGTGGGAATTCAGAAGTCCCTGCCCACTCGAAGCTCCCAGTCTAGTGGGTGAATCATAGTATTGCCTGAGCAGGGCTACCTTGTGGGAAGATGATGAGGGCAGCACACTCTGAGGGCCGTCCCAACGCGGAACGCTCAGCTCTGTTAGTCCTCAAGACATCTCTGGAGACGGTCACCCAGACTCAGGGCTCAGGGTGACTGTCCACAGGCCAGCAGACTGGATAATGGCAGAGCAGGCGGGAGCTGGGGGAATGCCATCTTTACCACTACCCTACCTGCATCTGCTGGGAGACCCCAGCTCTGGACGTGCCTCTGGAGATCATGAAGGGCAACCTGCCTCATTGTTCAGGGGAAATTGAGGCTGAGAGAAGATGACCACAGGCCCCACAGAGAGTCGTGTCAGAGTCCCAGAAGGGTCCTAGGCCCCAGGCTCCCCAGTCCGCCATTCCTGCAAGGTGCACCCGCCCTTCTGGCTGGGCAGAGGGCACTCAGGGCAGGTGGAGAGGGGGTCTTCTGGCGTGGGGAGTGGAGGTGGAATCGGGTGGAGGCACCTGGCAGCTAGGGTCGTGGGGAGCCCCTGACAGAGTAAGTGGGGTCTCCTGGCAGCAGGGGAAGCTAGGAGAGGGGGCCTGGCAGGAGGGGGCTCCCGGCAGGGAAAGTGAGGGGCTCCCAGGCCGGACCGGGCCGCCCGCCCAGACGCGCTGCCAGGCTGATTAGCATGGGCGAGGGGCGCTGGCGCGGGGGCGCCGCCGGCCGAGCTGGCACGTCCCTCGCGGGCCCAGCTGGCCGGGCCGAGACACAAAGCGCCTCAGACGGTGGCGGCGCTCGGCCATTCACGCGCAAGGGCGTCCCGGGCGCGGGCGGCAAGGAATTCCCGCCGCCAGGGCGAAGAATAGCTCCTGGGCCGGGCGGGGCTGGGCCGCCCGGCGCTCCTGACCTTGAACCTTTGTGACTGGAGCGCATGCAAATCGCGGCCGGGCCGCGCCAAGCCCCGAGGGCGCTGCGCCGCCCGGCGTGTCCGGGGAACAATGCGCCACTGTCCCCGCGCGGCGCCGCGGGCTGGGAACGGCGCGGAATGCCAATGCGGGCCCCCGGCGCGGCGTGGCGCGGCCCACGGGCGCGTGCGTGTGCGGGTGTGTCCAGGTGTGTGCATGTGTCCGCATATTGGCCAGAGCTTAGCTGGACCCCGGGCCTAGCCCCGGACCCTGGGCCCTGGCGACCCTCCTGGAGAGCGTCTCTTTGTGACCAGGTCCAAAAGATTTTAGACTCTTGTAGGTGACTGCCTCTCCCTCCTTCCTGCCCTTCTTATTTTTATTTTATTAGGTTGACTTTTAAAGATGCTATAAATGATCAGTAAGGAAATAAAGGCCGCCCCCAACAACCGTCCAAACCCAGCTCTGCTGCATGGAGAGGGGCTCCCTCGCCTCCTCGCTCCCCTTGGGGCAAATTCTTCCCCACAGCTCAGGGTGAACTTTCAATTCAGCGTCTTGACTTTTTCCTGGAAAATAACATTTGTCATCAACCTTTTACCAATGTCCCTTTTAAAAACTGCATGGTCCTGTTTTCCTGGGCTGTGCCGCAGTCCCTGCCACTGGGGTTCCCTGTCACAGGGACAACAGCTTGTCTACAGGGTCTTCTGGGGCTGCAAGCGGATGTGCAAAGAGAAAGGACAGGGACCTCACCAAGAGCTGCTGAACTACAATGTGCTAAACTGAGCCCAGAAAGGTGCCAGGCCCACATGCGGGTCCTGTAGCACCTGTCCCCACCTGCTTAGACATGGTCTAAACAGACAAGACAGAAAAAGCACACGTGCCAGGTAGGCACCTGAAGCTGATTTTTATCCAGGCGATTCCTGCACCTTCTGTAAATTTGGATTGGGCACATTTGTGATAAGCGACAGAACCACAATCCAGAGTCTGATGTCCCAGCCCGGCAGCTGACTGGCGACCCGTCACTTGTCCTCCAGAGATTCGGTATCCTTACCTGATTAGGGGCCTGTGAGCGCTGCCTGCCTATCTTGCGGAGGCAGTGGCTGTGAGGGTCCCTGCACACACGCACACCTGTGTGGGTGGGGAGCATGCACACAGGTTCATTTCTGCGAAGGTGCTGGGGAGCTCAGCTCTGCCATGGCAAGGGCTCAGGACAGGAGGAAGAGGTTCAGAGAAGGTGATCTTGGGCAAGATGCTCCCTGTCTGGGCCTTGGTTTCCCCAGAGCTAAAAGAGGAGGTTGTAGAGACCTCTAAGCATGCTTCCAGGTTCCCCAGGTATACATGAATAAGATCAGTCTTTCAAGGATGGGGATGGTGTACAGGGCTGGATCCTCCCCAGCTAGGGTGCCTGGGATTATTGGCTTTCAGCAGCTGACTCACAGAGGCCTCCTTTGGGCTAAGCACTGGGACAGACCCCTGCCTCCCCAAAGGCTTGAGACACTGGTCTGCCATTTGGGGGCTGAGAGCCTGGCTAGAGGCAGGAGAGGAGGGGAGGGAAAATAAGGACACAGATGGTGAATGTGGTGAGAACAGAGGCATGAGGGGGTGGGCATGGTGCGTGGGACAACAGAGGAGGCAATGGAGGAGTCCAGGAAGCCTTCCTGGGAGGCGGCCGCCTGAGTTGAGCCTCAAGGAAGATGAGCAGCTTCTCATCAGGAGAAGAATGTGGAGAGCGCTTTGGGCAGAAAGTTGCAGGCAGAGGAGCAGGGAGAAGGTGCACTCTGGGAGCAGGAGCACTCAGAGAGAGAGAACACTCCAGGGAGAGGGAGCAAGAGGGTGCAGGGTGCACTGCAGGGAGAGGGAGCACTCAGGGAGAGGGAGCACTGCAGGGAGAGGGAGCACTCCAGGGAGAGGGAGCACTCCAGGGAGAGGGAGCACTCCAGGGAGAGGGAGCATTCCAGAGGAGGGAGCCCTTAGGGAGAAGGAACATTCCGAAAGAGGAAAGACACTCAGAATTCACTTTAAAGAAATCCCTTCCTCGGGCAAAGTGTCCTATTTCTTTGCATTTATAGACATTCTGCCTCATGGGTAGCCAGCAGGACTAGAAACACCAACATTCAAATAAAATATAGAAGAAGTCAGTCCAGCTAAAGGAAATGTCAGGGTGGGAAAATGAGATTGTGGGAAGTGGGTGAGTTGAGGGAAAACAAAAAACAAAAAACAAAAACAAACAAACAGCCTGCCTTGAACTCTTGAGGAGTTGCAGGTTGGGAGGCCACTAATTTCTCGGTCTCAAGATTTGATCACCTTTAAGGAGCAGCTGGTTGCACAAGGGGTGGGCGGTTTGATTCTGGCCCCAAAAGTTGGAGGCCTGTGAGCTGCATGGCATCAGGTCCTTGCCATGGTCCCCTAACATCAGGGCAGGAGGCATATGGGGTGCACCTATCAGGGGCAGACTGAGTGGCAGCTGGGCCTACATGCCAGGGCTGCTGCTCTCAGAGTAGGCAAAACCAGGAGGGGAGAGGAAGCCTCGATGTGGCAGGACATGCTGGATAGTGCACTTCAGGGCCTGGAGGACACCTGGGAAGGGGCTTGGCTCAGACTTGGGAGTAAGGGATGGCTTCCTAGAGGAAGTAATGGTGAAGGGTTGGTCTAATTCTGGCAGGGAGGTAGAATCGCTATAAAATGGGAATAAAAACAGTACCAACCTCCCAGGGTGGGTGGGGAGGAAGCAAGCCTGATGCACAGTCACTTCTGGCGGCCACGGCACAGCTTCCAAGTCCTCATTTTGCGGGAAGTCTGGCTGCTCCAGGGGCAAGGCTGGGACATCCTGAGGGTAGCTGGGGAGGGAAATCCAGTTCTGAATTCTTGAGTCCTTTGTACTCCTACTAGTAAAATATAACTTCTGAAATGAAATTTATGTCATGATTGATGGATCTTCACTCCCAAAGACATGTTTGGAAAACAAACAAAAGCTTTAAAGGCTGCAGCCCCAAGGGGACTGCGGTGCTGTCAACCTCACTGACACCTGGGTACCTTGGAGAGTCGGAGCTGGACAGGGCCCTGGTTTCTGGTGGACAGAAGGGGAGACTGAGGCTCTGGGGTTCTGGTCTAAAGTCAGGATGGGCCAGAGTGAGAACCAGTCTCCTGCCTTCTCGATGTTTCCACTACTTCACCGGATTCCTCGGATATTAGCAATGGAAAAGCCATCCCACGTTTGGGAAGGATGCAGTCATACTTTCCATCCTGGCTTCTTGTGAACACCTGGGTCTCGGTGAGTCCCCCACCCATCCCACCCGGAAAAGCTGGGCTGTGTCACCCAGGGGGCAGTTAATGAGGATGCTTTGGTGGCACTGACATCATGGACAGGGCTCCTGCATGGATCGGCCGCCTGGGCTCCGGCTGGCAGCAGTGTGACCTGCCCCCTTGGCTGCCACCGCCCCAGGGTGGGGCCTTGGGCTGAGGGGCTGGCTCAGTGGGCAGCTGCCAGAGCTGGTGGGGGCTGGCCGGAGGGTACTGAAAAAGTCTTAGAGGTTTCTGGGCCCAGGAGAGAAGGAAGGGAGTGTGGACACTCGGCTCCTGTTTCACGGCATCCTCCCACCTTTGACCTCAGTGGTATGAGGGGAAGGAACCAGCCCTGGAGCCGCCTGCCTGGCTTGACCCTGGCTCGCTACTCATGGTCCTGTGTGCCTAGACAAGCTGTTTCACCTCTCCGGCCTCAGTTTCCTTATCTGTGAAATCAGATAACAACCGTAGGGTGTAAAGTGGAAACTGCAGGGAATTAGGAATTAGGATGGTGCCGGGCAGATAGTAAGTGCTTAGTAAACACAAGGATCTTGGATTTTCCCTCCCTCCACACCCAGGCTGTTTTGACCTGTGCTCTGTACTTCTGTTCGCCAGGCCTGAGGTCCCAAACTGCAAACTGCTCCATGTGAATGGGCTGGGAGTTTCCTTTCTCCCTTATTCCCTCCTTCCTCCTTTTCTTCCTTTCCTTTCCTTCCTTCCTTCCTTCCTTCCTTCCTTCCTTCCTTCCTTCCTTCCTTCCTTCCTTCCTTCCTCCCTCTTTCCCTTCCCTTCCCTTCCTCTCCCTCCTTCCTTCCTTTCCTCCTTTCTTCGCCTCCTTCCTCATCTCTCCTGTCTCTCTCTTCCTGCCTTCTTTCTGTAAACTTGATTACTGTCTGCTTCTGTGCTGGTCTCTATGCTACTTTCTAGAGACAGAAAGTAAAATTAGACAGATATCGACTCTATGATTCTGTGCTTACATTCTAGTACAAGGCAGCGGGCATTGGCCAAATCAGAGCAGCACTGTCCAACAGACCTTTCTGTGATGCTTGAAATGTTGCGCACCTGGACTTTCCAGTGAGCCAGCTGCCAGACACGTGGGACTGTTGGACACTTGAAAGGTGGCTCATGTGACCCAGGAGCTGAATTTGGAATTTCATTTAATTTTAATTAATTTGCATTTATATTTATTTATTTATGAGACAGGGTCTCACTCTATCGCCCAGACTGGAGTGCAATGGCGTGATCTTGGCTCACTGCAACCTCCGCCTCCCAGGCTCAAGTGATTCTCCTGCCTCAACCTCCCAACTGGCTGGGATTACAGGTGTGCACCACTATTGCTCAGCTAATTTTTATATTTTTAGTAGAGATAGGGTTTCACCATGTTGGCCAGGCTGGTCTTGAACTCCTGACCTCAAATGATTCACCTACCTCGGCCTCCCAAAGTGTTGGGATTGCAGGTGTAAGCCACTGCCCCACTCCCTGCCTGCATTTATATTTAAATAGTAACACGTGGCTAGTGGCTGCCATATTAGATGGCACAGATTCAGAGTTACACTCCCACCACATCACCCTGTATTATTTCTCCGTAACACTTATTATACTTATTTAAATTTGTAAGCTCATTTTTTGTACTCTGTCTTTCCACAGTGGTGTGTACCATAGTCTGCTTTCCTTGGAAGCAAAGCTTGAGACAAAGACTTGCCTGCAGACATTTCAGCTGGAAATGAGATTCCTGGGAAAACCAATACGAGGATGTTTAATCGAGTCAGTCATGGCTGCAGGAGGCCCATACCTGCTCCTAAGGGGTTTCTAGGTGATCTCATGAAATACATCTCAGAACTGTCCACCCATGAGATGAAAGAGAGCATTTCTCCATCGCTCAACTTGCCACCGGTCAAGGTGGCTCTGTAGACATGAACTTTCCAGCATTCCCAGGTTGCATGAGTGTGACTGCAGAGGGCTCCACCAAGAGCCCTAAGTCACATATTCAGAGAGGCACCTGGACAGGAAGCAAGAAATCTCCAGCATGGGCCCAAGGCAAGGCACTGTCTGGCTGCTGGCACCCATCCGAAGCTGGATGAAGCCATTGTAAGACCGGCTGTGGTGGGAATGGCCGGAGTTGGGGTTGAGAGGACCTTGAAGTGGAGCACAAGAGGGGTCTGGTGCAATCCACCCCTTGCCTCCTTCACATCTGCATGTGCCCTTGATGACGTATAGTCTGCCACAGAGTTCCCTTCAAGGCAGCGGCCAGCAGCAAGCTCTGTAAGTTCTTAAAACAAAATTATTAGGCCTGGCGCGGTGGCTCAAGCCTGTAATCCCAGCACTTTGGGAGGCCAAGACGGGCGGATCACGAGGTCAGGAGATCGAGACCATCCTGGCTAACACAGTGAAACCCCGTCTCTACTAAAAAACACAAAAACTAGCTGGGCGAGGTAGCAGGCACCTGTAGTCCCAGCTACTTGGGAGGCTGAGGCAGGAGAATGGCGTGAACCTGGGAGGCAGAGCTTGCAGTGAGCTGAGATCCGGCCACTGCACTCCAGCCTGGGGGACAGAGCGAGACTCCGTCTCAAAAAAAAAAAAAAAAAAAAAAATTACTAGTGGAACAAGCTGTAGTCCCCACTGCTGCAGCTGGTCTGAAGTCATGATCAATAACCTCATCTCAATCCTCCACAATTCCAGATGAGCACGTCCATGGGCCTAGGTTGTGTGGCTGTTGCAGGACCCTCGCCTTCTTTTTTGGGGGGTCTGAGCCCTCATTAGCATTTGCTCTTGCTGGCTATGGTTGCTGCCATTGCCGCTATGACCACCTTGGAAGTGCCAAGAGGCACTGCAGTGAATTATCTGGTTCTGAGACTGATCCCTCCTTGCCCCGAAGCCAAGCTTCTCTTGAGGTCAGGGTCAATGACTCTGCCAGGATGGTGACTCCTTTCTTTCCCTGTTGGTCCACTGGCATGAAGAAGCCAAAACGACCAAGAGGTCATTGAGGCCTTAAGACCAGAGGACTCGAGTTTGTTGCCTGGTGGAAGAAGAATTTCCCTGTGGGAACCGGGACCTCGAACTTCACAGAATCAAAGGCTGTGGGACTGGTGAGAGAAGCTAATCTCACCTCCTGCGCCTAAGCCTTTCCCTTGGTTCCTGGACTTTTGTATTCTTAGTATGGGGGACACAGTATCATATGCCAGGGTTGATCTCTCGTCCTTTGGCATTGAAGAGTACTTGTCACTGACTGTTCACCAGATTTTGAAGGAATGAGCAATCGGTGCCTGAACAGAATGTAAGTTCCACAAAAACAGAATTCTTGTCTGCATTGTTCACTGCTGTACCCCCAGCACCTAAACAGTGTTGGGATCAAAATAAGGACTCAACAAATACTAGCTAAATAAATAATTTCCAGTGGATTTTAATATCAGATAGTCAAATGAATTATAAAGCAAACATTTTCAAAAAACTTACAGGGCTGTCACTGGAATAAGTAGATCAATAGACAGAATAGAAAATCTAGAAAGAGGTAAAGGTATGGGAAGTTTTAGAGATGGGATCTTGTTATATTGCCAAGGCTGGTCTTGAATTTATGGGCTCAAGTGATCCTCCCACCTTGGCTTCCTAAGTGGTTGGGACTACAGGCATGTGCCACTGTGCCCAGCTTGTTTGGGTACACATTTTTTTTTTTAAATAAGGGATGGATGGAGCAACAGGCAACCATTGAGAAAGATGAAATGAAATTAGAACCATGTCTCTCTTCTTGTACCAAAATAAATTTGAGATGGGTTAAGAATCTTAAGGTAATAAAAAAAATTAAAAAAAGAATCTTAAGGTTAAAAAAAATGAAACCATAAATACACTAGGATGAAGTATACATAAATATTTACCTAATTTTGAGGTTGAGCAATATCTTCCTAAGCAGGGAGACTCAGATCAGGGCCACAAAGAAAAGAATGGAGAGCATATATACGGTTTTGTTTCCATGTTGGTAGGAAATAGTAGAAGCAGAGTGAAAAGGCAAACAACAAACTGAGAAAAACTATGTGCTGGGCAAAATACTTCTGATATAACTGTATTCGTCCGTTTCCACATTGCTATAAAGAAATACCCAAAACTATGTAATATATTCTTTATCTATTTATTTGTTTGAGATGGAGTCTCACTTTTTGCCCAGGCAGGAGTGCAATGGCACGATCTTGGCTCACTGCAAACTCCGCCTCCCAGGTTCAAGCGATTCTCCTGCCTCAGTCTCCCGAGTAGCTGGGATTACAGGCACATGCCACCACGCCCAGCTAATTTTTGCACTTTTTATGTAGAGACAGGGTTTTGCCATGTTGGCCAGGCTGGTCTCAAACTCTTGAACTCAACTGATCCACCCGCCTCGGCCTCCCAACGTGCTGGGATTATAGGCGTGAGCCACTGTGACCGCCCAAGACTAGGTAATTTATAAAGGAAAGAGGTTTAATTGACTCAAGTTCCACATGAGTAGGGAGGCCTCAGGAAACTTACAATCATAACTGAAGACAAACGGGAAGCAGGAACCTCCTTCATAAGGCAGCAGGAGAGAGAAGTGCAGAGCAAAGGGAAAGGAGCCCTTTATAAAACCATCAGATCTCGTGAGAACTCACTCAGTACCATGAGAACAGCACGGGGGAACCACCCCCATGATCCAATCACCTCCCACGAGATTCCTCCCCGCACCACCTGGGGATTATAGTTCGGATTACAATTCAAGATGAGATCTTTTTTTTTTTTTTTTTCGAGTAGCCAGGACTACAGGCACCGCCACCTCGCCCGGCTAGGTTTTTAAAAATTTTTTAGTAGAGACGGGGTTTCACCGGGTTAGCCAGGATGGTCTCGATCTCCTGACCTCGTGATCCGCCCGTCTCGGCCTCCCAAAGTGCTGGGATTACAGGCTTGAGCCACCGCGCCCGGCCTCAAGATGAGATCTTGAATCAGAACCAGACCTTATCAGTAACATATCAAAGTCTCTTTGTAAGTAAATAGGACAAAATATTTGCAAAGGATATGGGAAGGAAATTTACAGAAGAGAAACTTCAAATTGCCAATATAACTGTGAAAAATGTTCAATTTCAAAGGATCTAAATTAGACTAAGATAAAATTTTCAGCTATTAGATTGGAAAAACTTATAAAAAGATCATTAAAAATACTTATAAAAAATTATAAGTACCAGTAAGTGTTC
This sequence comes from Piliocolobus tephrosceles, assembly GCF_002776525.5. NCBI lineage: Eukaryota > Metazoa > Chordata > Mammalia > Primates > Cercopithecidae > Piliocolobus > Piliocolobus tephrosceles. Next base: position 27,884,085 of record NC_045452.1, on the reverse strand, counting down.
AGGGAATGAACATTCTTATGTGTTGCTGGTGAGACAGCAAATTCTGAAAATGTAACTTTTTTTTTTTTTTTTTTGAGACGGAGTCTGGCTCTGTCCCCCAGGCTGGAGTGCAGTGGCCGGATCTCAGCTCACTGCAAGCTCTGCCTCCCGGGTTCACGCCGTTCTCCTGCCTCAGCCTCCCGAGTAGCTGGGACTACAGGCGCCCGCCACCTCACCTGGCTAGTATTTTTTTTTGTATTTTTTAGTAGAGACGGGGTTTCACTGTTTTAGCCAGGATGGTCTCGATCTCTTGACTTTGTGATCCGCCCGTCTTGGCCTCCCAAAGTGCTGGGATTACAGGCTTGAGCCACCGCGCCCGGCCAATGTAACTTTCTTATGTTTGCTGGTGAGACAGCAAATTCTGAAAATGTCCTCAAGGCAAAGTGGGCAACATGAATTCATTAAACAAATATTTATTGAGCTCCTCTGTGCCTGAGGCATGTGGTAACAACATACAGCCTGTCCTAGCTCTCATTTCCTTTCCAGTGTAGTGCAGGAGATAGACATTAAAGAAGAAACCATACAAACAAGTTCATAATTGATGCAGTTGTAGAAAATACTTATAAATGTGTTTGATAAGGGGTCCTAACCTGGTCAGGGTCATTGGAAAGACTTCCCTAAGGGGGTGATTCTTAAGCCACGTCTAGCACAATGAGACAAATTTGGGGAGGAGAATAGTGAGGGAAACTGTCTGGACAGGGAAAGTGGCAGGGTGAAAGCTCTGGTGAACTCTGGGATGGTTCACTTGTCTACCCTGCCACACCTTTTATTCCTGGAGTGCTCTGGCCCTGGCTGGTTTTCCCTGATTCCACTCCTGATTCCAAAGCTGCTATGATATATTAGCTACAATACCCAGTTTTCAACTGAAAATTACTAGATGAAGAAACAGGAAAATACGTTTCATAAAGGAAGCTAACAGTTGTAATCTCTGGGCCCAGAATTTAGATTTAGCAGTTACAGACTTCAAAGTACCTGTTATAAATATGTTTGAAGAATTAAAGAAAAATAGGTTCATAGGAAAATATGTTCAAGGAATTAAAGGAAAATATGATATCAATGAGTGAAGAGAGAATTTGCACAGACAAATAGAAACATTAGTGAGAATTCTAGAGCTGAAAAGGACAATAACGAAATTTTAAAAAATCATTAGACGGGCTCCAGTTCTGGAGATGGCAGAAAAACAAAGGATCAGTAAACTTGAAGACAAATCAGCAGAAAATATTTAACTCAAAGAAAAGAGGGAAACAGAATTGGAGTAAAAAGGCTGGGCATGGTGGCTCATGCCTCACTTTGGGAGGCCAAGGCGGGTGGGGCCAACTGAAGTCAGGAGTTCGAGTCCAGCCTGGCCAATATGGTGAAACCCCATCTCTACTAAAAATATAAAAATTAGCCAAGTGTGGTGACAAGTGCCTGTAATCCCAGCTCCTTGGGAGGCTGAGGCAGGAGGATTGCTTGAACTCAAGAGACGGAGGTTGCAGTAAGCTAAGATTACACTATTGCACTTCAGTCTGGGTGACAGAGTGAGACTCTGTCTCAAAAAAAAAAAAAGGAGGAAAAAGAAAAGAACGTCAGTGTCCCCTTGGACAGTACCAAGCACCACAAATACATGTAGTTGAAGTCCTAGAAGGAGAAGAGAGAGACATAGGGGCAGAATAAATTTGAGGAAATAATGGCTGAAAACTTCTCAGTATTAATGGAAAGCATTAACTTGCAGATCCAAAAAGCTCAACAAACCCCAAGCAGAGTGAACATAAGTAAAATCACTCCTAGGCAAATCACAGTCAAATTTCTAAAAGTCAAGGCCTAAGGAAAAATTTTGAAAGATTTGGAAGATAAAAAAAAAGAAAAATGACTTGTCCAGTAAAGGGGAATTATGACACAACAGCAAGTAGCTTCCTAAAAAAGAGGGAGTGCAAATCCAGAGGCTGCCTCTTATCTAATCAGAGGCCCAAGAGTAGACATTAGTGAGAAAGAAAGATAATTAATATTTAGTGATATATTACACAGGAATCCCCTAGAACTGAAGGAAGAGGTGAGTCCTCAGATTGGAAGAGATCAGTGAATGCCAAGTAGGACAAATGAAAGAACAAAAATTAAAATCTCAACATTCCACTAGAAGGTACCTCATAATGGAATTTCAGAACATCTAGGAAAGAGAGAAAAAAAATCTAAAGCTACTAGTAAAAAAAAAAAAAAAAAAAAAAAAAATTCATAAATCTACTAATAAATAAAAGCTACTGCTTCTAGAGAAAACTCATCAGATTGACATCAGATCCTCATCAGTCATAAGCAGTGTTCCTGTTTACCAGCAATTGCAAGTTAGAAGATGTAACAAAACTTAAATCTCCCATTTATGGTAATGCTAAAACATACAAGAAGCCTGACACGAAATCTCTCAAGGAATATGTTAAAAAAAAAAAAAAAAAAAAAAGACAGGA
>NC_045452.1:27859188-27881508 GCF_002776525.5 Piliocolobus tephrosceles | reverse complement strand
TAAAAAAAAAAAAAAAAAAAAAAGACAGGATTTTTGTGACAAGCTGATTCTGTAATTCATATGGGAATGGAAATGTCTAAGAATAGCCGGACTATTTGGAAGCAGAAGAAGAACTAGATGGTGAGAACTTGCCCTACTAGATTATAAGATGTATATAGGAATTAGGCCGGGTGCAGTGGCTCATGCCTGTAATGCCAGCACTTTGGGAGGCTGAGGTGGATCACCTGAGGTCAGGAGTTTGAGACCAGCCTTGCCAACACGGTGAAATTCTGTCTCTACTAAAAATACAAAAATTGGCCAGGCGTGGTGGTAGGCACCTGTAATCCCAGCTGGGTTAGGGCGCTGCGGCAGGAGAATCACTGGAACCTAGAAGGCAGAGGTTGCAGTGAGCCGAGGCCATACCACTGCACTCCAGCCTGGTTGACTGCATTTCAAAACAAAACAAAAACATAAGAAAAGCAATACTTTTTTCTCTTTTTTCCTTTTTTTTTTTTTTTTTTTTTTTTTGACACGGAGTCACACTGTGTCATCAGGCTGGAGTGCAGTGGTACAATCTCAGCTCACTGCAACCTCTGCCTCCCGGGTTCCAGCAATTCTCCTAACTCAGCCTCCTGAGTAGTTGGGATTACAGGCGCCTACCACCACGCCTGGCTAAATTTTATATTTTTAGTAGAGACAGGGTTTCACCTTGTTGGCCAGGCTGGTCTCAAACTCCCGACTTCAGGTGATCCGCCTGCCTTAGCCTCCCAAAGTGCTGGGATTATAGGCATGAGCCACCGCACTCGTCCGAAAAGCAATACTTTAAGTCAACTTGCAAAAAATTGAGTGTGTTTCTATATGGGTTGTAAAGATGCCTTCAACAAGGTACAGGAAACACAAATCACAGATGAAACCATTGGTTAATGATAACATCACTTCACAACAAAAGATAGCAAAGTGAAAAGGTAAGTGACATAGAGGGAAAAAATGTCATAGGCTTGGAAATGGGCTTACGGGGGGTGTCCTTTCAGTGGTGTGCTGAGTGGCTGAGTGGTATGTGTCTAGTGACCTCGCTGGGAATGATCTGATTCGATGGGGTCCTTCTTCAACTGCTATGCTATGGACTAAGCTATTTTACCGCTCTGTCAGGGGGGAAGTTAACTTATAGAAAACCAATTATAAGGCCAATGATCCAGCCCATAGAATGCAAATGAATTTTGCTCCATAGAGATTGAATTGAATTCTGTCCCATGGAAAAGATAATCCCAAACAGTACACTTTATTGCCCTCTACGATATTAAGCACTTTGCACCAATAAGCAAATCTGTTTCGGCTTTCCTCGTTGCCTACACAGCTGTCTTTCCAATTCTCCTTTGAACTAGTTTTAACATCTTACTGGTTCCCTTATTAATGAGTTAAATAAAATCTTAGGTGTGTTCAATTTTTATTTGTATGAGAACCATGATTTTGCCTCTAAACATTAATCTTTATCTACAAGAGTTTGAATTCATAATATATGTAAGAACAAAAGGAGGTCCTATACATTAACAAAAAGACAAAAATCCAATTAAACACGAATGAAGTTTTTATGCAGAGAAGAAATAACCTCATTAGTAATCAGAGAAAGTAAAATTAAAACAACAGCTTCTCATTTTTCACTCACAGCAGGTTTCAGCTGCTCTGAAGTGGTGGCCATTGTCAGGATAGGGCCTGGGAACTGGGGAGGGGCTGGCCAGGGCAGACTTATCTGTGAGGTCTGAATATCTTTAAAAAGAAAGATCCCCGGGCTCCTGGGGGCGGGCTGTAGGGCCGTAGGGGACATTGGCAGTCGCCCAGGTGAGAGGGTTCAGATCTGTGTACATTTTATTGTAGCAGAGATACTGCAAGGGGGAGGGGGGGCCCGGGTGGCTTGGGGCATCTGGGGCTCTGGCAGTGACATCCCTGGGGGCTGACATCTGCCTCTGCCCTGAGGCCTGCAGAAGGAGTCCAGTCTTCTTATGCCAACCAGCAAGACAGAGGTCAGAAGTCATGGGCAGCCCCCGTCCAGAAGTGGTGGGTGCCCTGGCTCAGCTCCAAGAAGCTCTCATGGGTTGGGACATTGGAGGAGGCATTCTTGATCTCAACAGGGTGACCCAGTGGAGATGTGGGGCTGCTGCAGGTGGCTGGGGGTGGAGGTCTTTCCGCTGTGTGGACATAGACAAGCCAGAGACCGCAGTGCAGAGGTGTGTGCCTGTCTCCTGGCCCGGGCCTGCTGCTGCTGGCCCCGTCCTCTCCACCCAGCCCTCCTCTTTGGGCAGGTGGCCTCAGAAGTATTGGAGGGGATGGCCGGGTGCGGTGGCTCACGCCTGTAATCCTAGTACTTTGGGAGGCTAAGGCGGATGGTTCACTTGAGGTCAGGAGTTCGAGACCAGCCTGACCAACAGGCTAAAATCCCGTAAAAAATACAAAATTAGCCGAGCGTGGTAGCACACGCCTGTAATCCCAGCTACTTGGGAGGCGGAGGCAGGAGAATCGCTTGAACCAGGGAGACGGAGGTTGCGGTGAGCCGAGATCGCGCCACTGCACTCCAGCCTGGGGGACAAAAGCGAAACCAAAACAAAAACAAGCATGACAAATCAAAAAAACAGAAAAGAAAAGAAAAGAAAGGAAAAAGAAATACTGGAGGGGACTTGGGGTCCAGGGCTGGGCAGAGCTGAAGGCGTAAACATGTGAGAGTCTGGAGCCGGGTGAGGTCAGGATAAGACAGGCGGGACAGGAACAGCGCCGTGGGTGCCACGCGAGACACAGGGTGGGCGGGGCCAGCCAGGCCCGGAGCTGGCTGCCACCGGCTGCGGCAGGAGGGAGCTGGCTGCCGCCATTTCAGTGCAGGGTGGCGACAACCCCAGTCTGGAGTGGGCTGAGACCCGTGCTGGGGGCGCCCGGGCTAGATCCTGTCTTGAAGGTCTGGCGGTGGGAGGGAGGCAAGGTGGCCGCGGGTGGAGGTGGGCGTGGCGCCAAGGGCGGTGTTCGCTGAAGAGCGAGAGTCGGAGCCCGCTGGCTGCTGCAGGGAAGGGAGCGGCGGAAGATGCGGAGATAGAGGGAGGTTCCCAGGAAGGCAGAGGGAACGGGCAGGCCCGGAGGAGCAGGCGGGAATGTGGAGGGGGGTTGGAACCACAGCACAGAGGGTTTGGGCTCACAAAGGTGAAGGATGTCCCCCGGGAATCCAGCGGGCACGGCAGCGACTTGCCCGGGTCCCGGGCCTGACTTTCACACACCCCCACCCTGCACCTGGACGGTGACGATCTGCTGGGCCCGGTGGCGCCTGGGAAGGCAGCCGGGGGGAGGTCCGAGTTACTGGAAAGTGCAAGTTCCAACCCAGAGCTGCGCTGAGCAGGGCCGGGCTGCTGGGGCGCCCAGGGCTGCAGGTCCTGGCGGGGCCTCTGGGAACGCGGAGGGCGCTGACTCAGGCCCTGACTCACCAGGGGCTGCCCTGCGGCGGATCTGGGTCCGCCGCGTCCGCCGGGTCCGCGTAGCCACTCAGGTCTGCCCCCCAGCGACCTTTCCTGGGAATGTTCCAGAGCGGTTCTTACTCCTTTTTGGAGGGTGGCTTTCTTCCTCCTCCCAGAGTTCAAAGCCATTTTCTGCACTTCGCCCCATGGCCTCTGAGCTCAGAGTTCACCCCTCATGGAGCTGGAAGGCACGGTTTCTAGAGAGGCCTCCATGCTTGGACCGGGATGAAAATCCTTCACCATCTTCAATACAACAAAGCTGTCCACGGACCCCCAGTGCCATTCTCTCATTCATGTGTTCATTCGTCCCTCCTGCAGTCACTCATTTATTCAGCCCATGTGTTCGCTGAGGGCCCCGTGCAGGGCTGGGGATGCTGCCATGGAGGAGGCAGAGGCACCCTTGCCCGAGGGAGCTCCTGTGAATTTCACTGCCAGCAATCGGGAGGTTGGTGAAAGGCTATGGAGCCTGAGTCGGGCCAGGCTGGGGAAGGCCTCCTGGGTGATGAGGGCGGAGGTGGGTGCAGCGCGGCAGAGTCCAGGAAGCTCCGAGAGGAGGCCGCCAAGACGTGGTGGGTCGGGGCAGGTGAGGCCAAGGGAGTGGAGATGGGTACAAGGCCTGACTGGCGCCGTGGAAGGTGCAGCCACCCAGACCCCCAGAAGGAGGCTGTGTGGGGCCGCAGGACACCTGGGGGCCATGGGTCAGGAGGGAGGCCCTGATGCAGTGCCTGCTGGTGGGTTCCCTGCCCCTACACCCCCCCCCAATCTTGGAACTCCCTCCAGGGCACACAGTCCTCAGCTGTGGTCCCTTCAGGGTTGGCCCGAAGGTCCTGGCTTCCCTGGGTCAGGCCCGTCGATCCTTAGCGTAAGGTCCAGCCCGTTCTGCCCAACTCAGGCCAGCGTTGGTCCCTTCCAGCTGCAGAGCTTGTATAGGGTCAGGCACGCACAGGGTCCAGTTGCTGCCCCTGCCCACCCCTGTGTCCTTCCCCTCAGTCCCCTGTGTTGACTCCAGGGTGACCCTGACTTCCTGCTGGTGCGAGCTTGCCTCGGAGGCAGCTTTCGGGGGCCCATGTGGCTGCCGGGTCATCAGAGCATGCTGCTGCCTGCCCCTGGGCTCCGGGCTATGGGGCTGAGACCCCACAAGCTCCCCTGCATGGTCAGGTGGTCCAGCCCCAAGTGGGGAAGTGGCAGGGGGAGAGGGGCTGGGAATGCCACTGCCAGGGAGCCCACAGAGACACAGACAAGGGAGCTTCTGCAGGCCTGGGAGCTGCTCTGTAGACAGCATCCCTTGTCCTGGGCCCCATCCTTATCTTCTTTCTCCTTAAAATCAGAGCCTCTCTCCTGCAGGCCTGCCCAGTGTCCCTCAGCTCTGGGTCCTTCTAGCCTCAGTGCCCCTCGGCTTCCCACGCTGCTGAGTCACAGTGATTGGGATGACAGGGTCCCGCCTCCTCTGCCTCTGAGTTCCAGGACCGCAGACCCCATTGTAACCCACGCACCCACAGAGGCCTCTCTGTGAGCTCCTGTCCTGCTCTGGGTCTCCCCAGAAGCCGGCCCTGAAGCAAAGATTCATGTGAGTGCCCCAGTCCAGGGCATTCTGCTAATGGAGCCAGCACCGCCTGGCCCTGGGCTCTGTCTTGGGAGCCTGAGCTGGGAGGGCAGGCCTCCGAGTTGCCCCTGCGGAGGGCTTTTGTCCCCAGCCCCATTCCTCCCGGGGGGAGGGCCGCCTCCTGCACTGCACTCTGGCATTCTGAGTTTGCCTGGCTTGGGGCCAAAGACAGCATCTGTCCACAGCAGCAGCAAAAATACCCTTCACACGTAGGCCCAGGACTGGTCACTCTTTGGGGGTGCCCCTTGGGAGGGTGGAAGGCCCACGGGATACGTTGCTGCTGAGCCCCAGTCACTGTGGCCGGACAGAGAAACCCTATTCCTTTATCCACTGAGATTCTGCTGTCTTCATTCTCCTGAATGGCTGGGCAAGGGAACTGCGTGCCCAGAGGGCAGAACTGGGGTAGTGCCTGCCCCGGCCCTCCCAGCCTCTCCCCTCAACTCCCTGTCCCCACCACCAGCCCCAGCTTGTTCCCCAAGACCCAAGGGACAGGCTGTGAGGCCTGGCAGCTCAGCCCTGACGGGGCTAGTCTAAACCGATGTTCCGCCAGGGAGGCCCATTTGGCCGCCCGGTTGCCTAAACAGCCCAGCCTTTGTCCGGGGCGGTCACAGGCACTGTTTGCTCAGTGCCCGGCTTGTTTTTCCCAGGCCAGTGAGGCAGGCAGAGGCACCGGAACCATGGAAACAGCACAGACCACCTGTCCTGCCCCAGCTCCGCTCCCGCCCGGTTGCTTTCTCTGTCTTGTGGACCTCCTGGTGCGCTGGCCCTACCCCAGCTGGGCCCTAGGCAGAGCAAGACTCATTGCCTTGCCCCCGCCCGCCCTGGAACTTCAGCTGGGCCCAGCACAGAGAGAGCCAAGGGGTTTCTGGAGCTCTGGAGTCCCTCCACCTGCTCTCAGCACTCACCAAACACAAGCTCTGTGAACCCTGGGGACTGAAGGCTCCTTCCTCTGCCACCCCCTCACTCCTTCCCCCAGCCACTCTCCTGGGGAGGGGCCAGGGATGAGGTCAGCTCAGGGAAATACTCACTGACCAGAGTTGCCCCAACAGGAAATAGGCTATATTGAAAGGTGGTGAGTTCCCCATCATGTGAGGCATGCAAGGGTAGACTCCTAGGGCTGCTATAAGGGAATCCTTATTGTATGGGAGGGGACATTAATGGATCGAGTAAGTATAGAAAGAGTTCTTTCTTTTGTTCATTCATTCACTCCATTTATTGACTGACACATTGATTCATTCAGAAAACACCAGTGGTATGGCATCCATCCTCCAGCCTAGAACATTCAACTGTGAGACTGTAGTCATGACTCCTGCTTTCATGGCAGGCAGAGTCACGTGGGTAAGAGGATGTGGGGGAGACACACATGAGAATGAACAAGGCCTCCAGGAAGGTGGGGTAGGAGCCGAGAGGGATCAGAGAGATTATGAGTTTTGTGCCGTATTCCATGGGTAGGGAAGCTGAGGCACAGAAGGATACTCATGCCACACAGAACCTGGATAACTCCCCAGAGCTTCTGGGTCCACAGTCATCCAAGCTGCAAAGGCCCCTGAGAGGAGGGGAGGCTCCTTCCAGTTGTTGGGAGTGGCTCGGGAGTGCTCCAGCAACCCACATGCCCCAAGCACTGCTTATGGGCCAGGCTGGGCTGGGGAATGCAGAGAGCACTGGGGAGAACCTGTTCTTGGGACTGACTTCCAGGTTAAGACAGTCTTGCTTCGAGGGGTTGTGTGGCTGGCTTTAAGTACCAGGAAGTTCTGATCGTCTCACCTGTTCTAGTTAATTAGTGCTGCATAATTATCTCCTTTCTTATCCTTATCCTTAACAGACCCAAAACAGGAACTAAAACTACAGCCACTTTATTACGCTCAGGAATTCTGACCTGAAAGGGCACAGTAGGGACAACTCCACTCTATTCTGTGTGGTTCAGTGGCCCACCTGAGACATCTCAACTGGCTGGGGGCCGGGAAACCTGCCGCTGGTGGATCCACTTCCAAGATGGCTTCTGCATTCGCATGGCGGGTGCCTGGGCTGGGCTGGCTAGAAGGCTGGAACTGTCAACCAGCGCACCCCCATGTGACTCCTCATGGTGCTTGGGCTTCCTCACAGCATGGAGGTCTCAGGCTTTTGAACTTCCTTCTTAGATGGCAACTTAGGACTCCAAGTTATAAGCTATATGGCCTTTTATGAGTGAGCCTTGGAAATTATCCAGCAATACTTCCGCCACATTGTCTTGGTTGAAGTAGTCACAAGCCCACCTAGATTCAAGAAGAGAGGCCATAGGGCCCACCCTTCAATGGGAGAAGGACCAAGGACTTTGCAGCCATATTTAACACTGCCACACTAGCCTCCAGTTTCCTCCTTTCCTCTCTGAAAATTCTACCATCTGCCAAAGTTGGGCTTAAGTTCCAAGCCAGAAAAGCTTCCTGCTAGTTCCTATCCCCAGTAATACTTCCTGCCCACTGCTGCATTCTTGGTTATGGTTGCTCTAATAAGTAACAGGACAGTCATGAGTGTGATGCCCCACACTTGGCAACCATGCCCATGCGTTCACACATGTATGTTCTTCTTTGGTTCTTAGAGCAATCCTGTGAGGCATTTTAGATGGGAGAGCGGGCATCTCACATGGAGTTTTGCGGGGTGAGTAGGAGTTTTCCTGATGGACAGGGTTTGGAAAAGGGTATGATGAGCTTGGGCACATGTACAGTCGGGTGGGGCTGGAGGACAGTGTCACTGACTTGCGGCAACAGGCTTCTCAGTGGAGAAGTGCTGCACACAGGCCTCTGTTTTAGGAAGACTCCTCTGGCCCACACAGTATGAAGACTGGAGGATGACCTGGGAGAGCTGGCACTGAGGCTCACTCACGGACCCCCGCAAGTGCCTGTCTGCCTGTGCCTCCTACGTGGTTTCATGAGTCCTTTCAACCATTATCTGGGGTGGGTATTGTCAACCCATTTTATAGATGAGAAAGCCGGGCTGGGCGCGGTGGCTCATGCCTATGATCCCAGCACTTTGGGAGGCTGAGGCAGGTGGATCGCTTGAGCTGAGGAATTGGAGACCAGTCTGGGCAACACAGAGAGACCCTGTCTCTACAAAAACGAACGAACAAACAAAAATTAGCCAGGCATGGTGGTGTGCACTGTGGGCCCAGCTACTCGAGAGACTGAGCGGGGAGGATTACTTGAGCCCAGGAGGTGGAGGTTGCAGTGAGCCATGATCTCACCACAGCACTCCAGCCTGGGTGACAGAGAAAGACCCTATCTACAAAACACACACACACACACACACACACACACACACACTGCAGATGAGAAAACTGAGGCACCAAGAGGTGTTTCTGGAATCCAAGCTGGGCAGAGCAGGGTTGGGAGCAGCCCTTGTCTCCTCCACAGGCAGGAAGCTTGTCCTCCCTCCCCAGCACCTCAGCTGCCCCTGCCGCCCCCACCCCTCTCAGCCCTGACCCTGTGGTCCAGAAAGGCCTCTGGAGGCCGGCTGCGGGTGGCAGGGCCTCTGGCTTACAGCAGTGGGCACAGGGAGTGTAGTCACCTGCTCACTCGTGTCTGGTGCTCTTTGTGGCTATAGGAGGCAGAGGACAGGTGCTGGGGCGAGGAGGGCTGGCCTGAGGGGAAACTGAGGCCTGGGACTGTGGGGTCAGGGCTTAGTCTCTGCCATTGAGCGTGCACCTGGCCCCCCCATGCCTGGCTATTTGGTTCTGGCTCTTGAAACAGATCCTTTGCCCACCTGGTAGCTGGCCGGCCATGGGCCGTGCCACGCCACCTGCCTGCTGCAGCCCGGCCCGGTCACCCCGAAATGCTGACAAAAGCCAGCTGCTCTCCCAGCAGTCGCTCAGCAGGCAGACACCCGGAGGCGTGATGCCTGCCCTCGTCTGGCACCGAGGCTGCCAGGAGGGCGCTGACGCAGCTCTCCCCACTCCCACTCCCAGGGGCTCTGCAGCTCCTTTCCGGAATGGCTTCCCGATGAGGTAATGCAGCTCGGAGCGCAGGAGGAGGCCACTGGGAAGCGCTGCTGGCCAGGCCCCAGCTCCCCGGGAAGATGGCTGCCGCGGCCTCCCTGCCCTGCCTGCCCGACGCCACCGCACAGGGGCCGGGCAGGCTGAGAGCGGGAGCCGGACTTCAGGCCGGATGCTTGGCAGCCTCACTCTGGAGTGGCTGGGGGACCCAGACATTTACTCATCTCCCGGCCGAGGTGGTGCAGGCCTCAGCCTGGGCCTGCAGCCTCGCTCTGTTCCTTAGAGGCCCCTGCCCTGAGAACACGCCGCCCCCATGCACACGTGGAGAAACAGGGGCTGTGCCCGTGGTCATAGCAGGAATCAACGTCTGTTCTTGCCCTGCGGCCCTGGGGGCAAGGGCAGGCCTCCCTCCACACGCATCGCGTCGGGTCTGGGAACAGCACCATGAGCTTGCTCCGACCTGCCAAGCAGCTTTCCTGGAACATGAGTCTTTTCCGGGCACAGAGCAGAGCGCTCAGGCCACCGGCCCTCCTATGCTGGTACCAGGGGGAGATGCCAGGTGGCCGAGCAAGGAGGCCCCTGGGGCTGTCCACCCAGTGTCCCTCTCAGTGCCTCTCTTGGCACTCCCACCCCTTGTCTCTCCTAGCGCCGCCAGGCCCCCCTGCAGGTGTGACCTGCCTGGTAGAAGCTGCTGAGAGGCAGGAACTGAGGAGGGAAGTGTCTCAAAGGGTGAGTCACTTCCCTCACCCACGTTTCCCCCCTCCCTGCCAGGCCCTGTGCTGGGCGGGCCCTAGGGCCACAGGAACCAGCATGGCCCGGCAGCCCTGGACCTCCCAGGTGGAAGGAAGGACCTGGAGAACTGGAAACGTCCTTGCACAGCAGCCTCTGAGTCGGAGGCAGCCACTTGGCACCTGGCGCCCGGCCCAGGGGGGCCTCCTGCAGACTTACGTGGGCTCTGAGAGGTGGAGGAGGGTCACCTCCCCCAGGGTAGGGCGGAGCGGGCTGGCAGGACCCTGCTGTGGGTGAGACTGGGACTGTGCTGGGCCCTGCGTTGGCCAGCAGTGTCCTGAGTGGGCCTCAGCGCCAGCAGGCCCAGCTGGGCCTATTTCTGACTCGAATTTGTTGCGAAACGTCGGCCAATCCCCTGCCCTGGCTGGGCCTCAATTTCCCCATCTGCAGACAGGAGGCGCGCAGGAGGGCCCCCTGGACTCCAGGGCTGCAGCTGAATCTCCCGGTTGGAGATGGCTGGTCGGGTGCAGCACGCCCTGCGTGCACAGAGGGCCGGGCTGGCTCGAGGCATGCAGGAGGCAGCAGTGGAGCTGGGATCCGAGTCCGGACTCCTCTGCTGGCCTCGAGTGACCCCGTGGGCCTCCTTGTCCCCCCTCCTTGCAGGAAGCACAGGCTCCAGCTCCTGAGAGCGGAACGGCTCCCCTCTGCTGCCCCCTGGTGGCTGCAGTGACACATGGCGGCCCAGTCCAGGGCTGGGGCACCCCCAGGGCCACCCTCAAAGCTGTGAGCTCCCTGGGGCAATGGGTGTCTTAGGGCTGGGGCCACCCTTTCTGGGAGCCCTGGGTGACAGTGTCACTTGTGATATTTCATTGAATCTTCACCCCTCCCACACACAAGAGAGGGATGGTCATGACTGCCACTTCATAGCTGGCTTGTCAGTTTCAGGGGGCAGAGTCTGAAGGAAGCAGGGGCAGGAGAGGTTTGAAGTCACACTTCCAGTGGAAAGTGTCCCCTCCCCTCCAGTCAACAACCACCTGGGGCTTCAGGCTGTAGGAGGGAGGAGTGGGTGGGGAAGGGCGAGGCTTATTATTCTTTGGGGTGTGGGGGGTGGTCACTAAAATGGGACCTGGCAGCTGGGCACGGTGGCTCACGCCTGTAATCCCACACTTTGGGAGGCCGAGGCAGGCAGATCACCTGAGGTCAGGAGTTCTAGACCAGCCTGGCCAACATGGTCAAACCCTCTCTCTACTAAATATACAAAAATTAGCTGGGCGTGGTGGCACACACATGTAATCCCAGCTACTTGGGAGAATGAAGCAGAAGAATCGCTTGGACTCAGGAGGCAGAGGTTGCAGTGAGCTGAGATCATACCACTGTACTCCAACCTGGGCAACAGGGTGAGACTCTGTCTCAAAAAACAACAGTAAGTAAATAAAAAGATAAAAGAACGGAGGATGGGAGGGCCGCACCATACAGGTGCTGGGGTCCTGGCATTTCATTTTCAATGTCACCATCAGAATGGAGGATGGGAGGCCACCCTGCGAATGGAGGATGGGAAGCCACCCTGTGATGAACGGAGGGTGGGAGGCCACCCTGCGAATGGAGGGTGGGAGAGCCACGCCATGCCAGTGCTGCCTGCGTGGGTTCCCGTGCTGGGACTGCCTCTCTCATCTGTCACCTCGCACCTCCATCGCTGTGACACCCTTCACCCATCCGCTGGGCCTCCACAAAGCATGTTTGGGCTCTGCAGCCAGACTTTCCTCCCCCGCCCACCAGCGCAGTGCGTGCGTGACAGGACCCCGCAGAGCCACTTCCTGTTAGAATCAGAAGGGCCGTCAGCCACTAAACCCAAGTGTCAACTTTTGGGGATGGAGAAACAGATCCAGATAGAGGGAGGACTTGACCAGGCCCGGGGTGGCCAGAGACCCTTTGGACCGGGAGCGGAATCCCAGCGGCCTGTCGCCGGCCAAGCGGCTGAGGTCCTGAATCCCTGGAAATCATTGAAGGCAGGCAGGTGGGAGGCTGGAGGCCTCGCAGCCCACGGAACCCACATCCACCAGCATCTCATGGAGCCTCCCCAGCCTGGGACGGGAAGCGAATGACCCCATCACACTGGTCTGAGGGATGAGTGAGCGGCACCCGGGAGGCCGGAGGTGGGAGGCTTGGCCTGGCCAGCAGGGAATGGGCGCCTTGGGCTGGGACCAGGTTTCCTGCTCCACTCTGTCTAGGCTTTTCCTGGGGGACTTGGCCTTGTAGGCCAGCGCCTGAGGGCCTGGCAAGGCAGTCAGTCTTGCTGTCACTCCCAGTGCCATCTTGTGTCCCCTCTCCCCAGCCCCCTCTGCTGCATGACTCGAATGAACAAGAACCTGGTGAGTGAGCACCTCGGGAGGTGCATCCTGTGTGGGCAGGATTCCGACCAAGTGCTCCGACATGGAAGGAAAGAATGTACACTGAGGCAGTCTGGGTGTGACCACCTTGCTGTCCTGTGATCTGGGGGATGCGAAGAGGTGACAAGGCCCAAGGGGGTCGTGCTGCAGACATGCCCAGGCCCGGCCTGCATGGTCAGCCGAGGGTCCTTTAGCTGCCGGTCTAGTATCCTCGGGTAGGATGCCTTGTGCCGGGAGCCCGGCCGCCTAGCACCCCTCCAGCCTCTGCTGACTCCAGCTGTGTGTCGTCGGGCAGCTTACCCAGCCTCTCTGTTTCTTGTCCTTCTGTGCCTGGGGGCATGACAGACCTTGCTTCCCAGCATGCATGGAAGAGGCTGCGAAGAACAACTGGTGCCCAGGAAACTGGAAAGCACTGATAGGTCTCAGTGCTGTGGCTGTTGGTGTTCACACCATTGGCCAAGGCGAGGGATTCACAGAGGCATGGGGTGGGGGCCCTGCTCCAGGGGCCTCCCAGTCCGAGGGCAGACATGTGGCTGATGTCAACTCTCCTGGGTGGCCTGGGGTGAGAGAGAGTGACTCATCCCTGGGGGCCTTGGGGACGGCAGCCCTAGGAGGGGGCTCCCCTGGCCCTGAAGAAGTGCGTGGTATCCCAGGTAGAAGGGCTGGAGGGGTACAACCCACTGCCATGCTCCGAGCACGCTGAGGGCTTGGTGTGGGGCTGTGGGGGCACCGTGGGGGCCCAGGAGAAGGTCTGAGTTTACCCTGTGGGTGGCCTGAGGCCCAAGGACTAGGAAGGACCATCTATCTGTCCCTTGGCAGATGGCCTTGGTGCCCAGGGCAACAACAGGGTGAGCTCTGCTCACATGGGTCCTGATGCAGATAGCGGGTGTCTGGGCCCCTGTCACCCCTATGGAGTCTTCCTTGCCTTCCTCCGGGCCAGTCTTCTCAGGTCTAGTTCAGGAGCATCTGGGAGGGGAGGTGGCCTGAAAGCTCGGAGGCCCTGCAAAGCTGGCTGCAGTTAGGAAAGCTACTAAGTCATTATTCTGGGGTTAAATCAGAACTAATCTACCCAAGCCAATGGCCGGGTCCCCTCAAGGGAGGACACTCATGACTCAGCTGCTTGAGCCTGGGGAGGTTGTGTCCCTGAGGTCCAGGAATGTGAAAGAGGATGACACCATCCACCAGGCCTGGCCCTGCGGGAGCAGCTGGTATGGCTGCCTCTCACTGTGCCCACCCCTCCCTCAACATCCAGCGCCGTCCACCTCTGGCCAAGGCCCACTCTGTTTGGGCTGCACTGTTGTCCCGAAGCCTCCACGCCCCAGCGAGAGTCTCCCTCCCTGGCCTCTGTCCCTCCATTTCTCCATCAGTGGCCACCAGGGTAATTTTCTTTTTTTTTCTTTTCTTTTTTTTTTTTTTTTTGTGAGACGGAGTCTCACTCGCCCAGGCTAGAGTGCGGTGGCACAATCTCGGCTCACTGCAACCTCCGCCTGCTGTGTTGAAGCAATTCTCCTGCCTCAGCCTCCCAAGTAGCTGGGACTACAGGCACACGCCACCATGCCCGACTAATTTTTTGTACTTTTAGTACAGATGGGGTTTCACCATGCTGGTCAGGCTGGTCTCGAGCTCCTAACATTGTGATCCGCCTGCCTCAGCCTCCCAAAGTGCTGGGATTATTGGCATGACCCACCGCGCCCGGCCCACCAGGGCAGTTTTCCTAAAAGGGGACCATGCCTGGTCATGGTAATGGCTCTCCTGCTGGCCCTGGGGGCGGTTCAAGCCTTCAGGGCAACTCTCAGGGCTTCCAAAGCGCACCCCCACCCCTCGTTTCTCCCCCCACTGCCCCTTCCCCTTTGACATCCCCTGCTGTGCTGGGCTGGGGATGTAGGATCTGAATGTGCCATCTGAACCGGCCAACCCCTCACCCAGGCTGTGCACCCAAGAGGCCGCACTGTGGGACACAGGAGCCAGGGTGGGGAAAGGGGTAGGGGGCTGCCCTGCCACCATCTCCACTGAGGAGTACGGCCCCACCCTTGGCCTTGAGCAGCCCCCAGTCCGGCGTGTGGAACAGCCAGGCTGCAGGGGGCCTGGACCCGTGGCGGTGGCTGTTGATTCAGCTGTCTGGCTGGTGCCGGCTGCCCCGCTGGGGCTGAGTCTTTCTGGAGTTAGAGCCTGCAGCCCTGTCCCCACTGAGCCAGCGTGAGGGCAGTGACCGTCTCAGAGCAGCTCTTCTCCGTGGAAGTCTTACGGGGCCCCTTGGCCGGAGACCCACGAGTGACAGCTGGTGGCCCTCTCAGCTCCCAGGGAAGCAGACAGTGTGGCCCCTCAGTTTGGGCCACTTAAGGAGCATTTAAAAACAGGACAAAGGCGTGGGCCCAGCTCAGGAAAAGCTAGGAGGGAAGGAGCCATTCTCCGGGGCTGGTGGCCAAACGGGGAGGGAGCTGCAGCCGCTGGTGGCAGGGACCCTTAGGCTTCCTACCAGCGCCTCGCACTGGCAGAGGCCATGGGCAAGTCCCAGCACAGGGATCTGGCGAACGTGCCCACAGGGTCGGCCTCTGGGCCGGCTGGAGCAGGTGCAGTGAGGGGCTGGGAAGGCGTAGAGAAAAGCGGCAGCACGGCTCCGAGGATGCAAGCCTGGTGGCTGCAGCATGTTCCAGCGAGGGACAGGCAAAGTGGCCAGGGCAAAGGGTGGATTTCTTGTTACAGAAGGAGTGGAGGATGCTTCGGAAGTGCTGGCTCTCCCATCCAACGCGTCTTCTAGAGTCTCACCATGCCCCATCCAGGGCGGTGCTAATGCTTCTCCCCTGGGTCGGCTGGGCCTGTGACCACCCTGTGAGTGGGTGGTGGAGGTGCCATGTGAGCCTGGACTGGGCTGGGAAAGCCCCTGCTTCTGCCTGGCTCTCCAGGGGTGCTGGCTGGTGGACCCCAGCTGATACCAAGCGAGGAAATCCTGATTCTAGCCCAGCCCTGGAGCTTCCTCCAGCCGAGGCCCCCACTGGGGGGAACAGAAACCAGGCACTCCCACTATGGCCCATGGAGCATAAGAAAGTGACTGTTGTCAGTGTCTATGTTTTGGGGTAACTGGAGCAAGCTCCAAGGCTTCTCTGGTCTCCCTGGATACTCTTGCACCTTCTGGCCCATGTGGCTCGGGGCTCTAGAGGCCACAGTAGGTCAAACGAATGCCACCATCTGTGCTCACTCCAGGGGACCCCGTGTCTTTGGCCTCGATCCACCTGCATCCAGGCTTGGCCTGTATGGAGCCATCATCTGCCCAGGTTGGAAGGGGCAGGGGACGTCGAGGGGTGGGGTGGGGTGGAGGAACTTTCTCTTACAGCCGTGTGAGAGGCCTGGTCTGCCCAGCAGGGTCCCGACCTATTGGTTCTCCAGGCACCTTCAGAGCCGCTGGGCTGGGGGTTGGCCAGACTGAAGCGACTGGATGCTCAGGACGGTGCTCCCTCCGCACCTGCCCGACCTGCAGGGAGGCAGGAGCCCCGCTGGCCAGTGGTCGGGTGAGGACAGAGGTGAGGGTGCTAGAAGCAGCCACCAGACACAAAGCCAAGTCCCTGAGCACAGGCCCCTCGTCCGGGAGGCACCTGGATGGGAGGACAGGTCTGGTCAAAGAGGCGCACACACGTGGGGCTGTGGAATGGGGTCCCTGCACAAAGCCAGCATCTGCATCACAGGGGCAGACGGACCACCACGTCCTCATGGAGGGCTGACTTCTTTCCTTCCACCTCCTCATTTATAGGGTTGGAAGAGTGACAGCTGAGACCCCGACCTCAAGTGCCCAGCCTCTTGTGAGGAAGAAGCAGGGGGCTGTCACAGGTACGGGCTGAGGGCCTGGCAAGTAGGGGCTGTTTCCCCTGGCAGCCCCAGGGCCCAGGACAGTGCGATGCTCTGAATGTGTACAGGACGGGAAGGAATTCCACACGCTCTTTTCCTGTGGCATCCCCAGTCCACCATGGAAAGGAAGCGTCAGGAGGAGGATGTGGTGCCTTTTCACTGTACCCATAGAATAGTAATGTGTGTAAACTGCCCCTTTCCCTTTTAGCCTCTGTTGCTGGGAAACTTGGAGCCAAAGCGGTAGGCCTGACTCTGGCTCCACTTAGACCTACCTTCTCTCTCCCTTCCCTTCATCTTTCACTTCTACCTTTAAATACATGTTCTCTGGCATCTTTGTTGCACCCCCAAATCCCTTCTGGACAAGGCGACCCCTGGTTCCTTCCTTCGAGCTCTTTGGTTTCTACAACACTTAAGATGCCCCCACCCCACAATGGAGAATTTCACTGTCTAGGAAGCATGGCAGCAGGTGCCTGGGACGCGCCCACCCAAGCCTATGCTTCGAATCCCTGCCCCCTACTCCAGGCAGGATCAATGTCGCCTGGCCGCCTGCACGTCTGTTTCCTTTGTGCTCAATGCATTTTCTAAGGCAGGTGCCAGGTGGTAGCTGTCCGTGTCATTTCTATTTCTGCTGCTGATTTGCTTGTCTGCTTCTCCGACTGCCTGGCCCCCAGGCTCCTGAGCTCAGCAGGCAGGAAGTGCATACAGAACATCCCCCACCTCTGAGCTGTCCCCTCTCATTGGACAATGCCCCTAGACGGCACCTCAGGCCTCTGTCCTGGAGGCTGTGGGAGTCTGGGGGCTGGTGGAGGCTGTCAGGAGAGGCTGCCCGGGGGAGATGGTGAGACCTGAGGGCTGAGTCGGGTCAGCCAGGGCAAGGAAGGCAGAGGAGGGCAGATGGAAAGGTGGCTGTGAGGAGCGGTTTGGCCAGGTGGGTGGACAGCCCCTCTGAAGCCAAAGAGTCTAGAAGGTCCCTTGAACCTGTCCCTGTGAGCCTGTGCTGATCAGGCAGAGGGCACCGCATGAGCAAAGGCACGAGGAAGGGCTCCTATGTGCCTGAGGAAGGGGAACAGGGGAGAAATAAGACCCAGAGGCTCAAGTGTGCTGTGCTGAAGAGCAAGGCCTGCAGGGAGGCGACGGGGAGCCACAGAAGGTTATGGGGGGAGGGTGTACAGCAGGCTTTCCGATGCTTACATTGAACACACAATTCCAACATGATTATTCACTTGAATCCAGTGACTCTTCTGGCAGTGGGCTTGGCTGTCCTTGCCTGGTGTGGGGGATGTGACTTTCTCCCCAAGGTTGTACCTCCTCCAGCCCCAGGCAGCTGCATGGTCAAGGGCAGTACCCAGCAAGGGACGATGGAGATGCCGGCCAGGGTCTGAGGTTAAAGTGTACTTTGAAAAGCGTGGCTAACGTTTGAAGGAAAACAGCAAAAGAAGATTCTAGAAACCAGATCCCTGGCCAACAGGAGTCTACGTTCCAAACACTGTCCCTGAGGACACAAACAGCCAGGGCCCCTGGGTGGGTACTGCTGCCAGCCCTAGGGAAGGGACCAGGCTAAAAGGGCTCTCAGACCCTCAGGACAGGACAGGGTGGGCTCTGCGGGCCGGACAGGGCTGGCCTGTGCCCACCACGTGGGGGAATTCAGCCGGTGAGAACCGTGTACAGGTACACAGCTAGGCCCTGGTGAGGGGTGGGGACGAGGAGCGGCAGGTCCAGGAGTGGCCGCAGGAGCAGTGACCCAGGCATGGGTGACCCAGTGGGGCTTGGCCCATTAAGGGGCCTTGGCAGGCCTGCCAGCCTGGAACAAGAACCCCAGAGGACACCTGCCTCGACAGATGGTGTCTAAGGCGGGCACCCGACTGGGATGCTGTGAACGTCAGTTGCCACTGGGCACTGAACTGACTCAGTTTTCACACTTGAGCAGGATCATACACGTTCAGCTGTGGACAATGGAATCCATTTCCCAGCTTGAGGCTTCACCATCTTTCCTCAAAGGATGAGGGAAGTATCTGGTGACCCTGGCCTCGTGGGTTGGGGTCGGGGAGGGGTAGGGGCTACAGGGTGGTGACTGTAGAGTCAGGCTCAGGGCCCAGCCCAGGGAGGCTGCCATGGGGACCAGGGGACACTTATGGGTTCCCAGGTCTGACCTCTGCATCCCCCCAGTCCCTGCACCTGAGGTCTGGGTCCAGATTCCCACAGGGCTGGTGGCGGAATTCTTTGTCTTTGGGGAGGAGTAGGCAACCAGGCATGGAGTCATTTCCCTTGTAAACTAGGCCTTGGCTTCTCTCTCTTCCCCTCCCTCTGGGCGGAGAGGTGGCCGACATCTAGTCAGGGCAACTGTGGGTCAGACACTCACAAGCTGGATTACCAGATGGTCCTGAGAGTCTGCAGGGGACTGGGCTGAGTTGGGTGGGTGGAAGGACAGGGAGGGTTCTGGCCGGGGTTGGGGGGCCCTTGCTGGAGGCAGGGTGGGTCTCCATGCCCAGCCTCTGCACCCCAGGTTCCAGCGGTGGAGGGGGTGGGGCAAGTGGAGACTGGGCGGAGGGCGGGGGTTGGGGGGGCCCAGGCTTCCTCCAGCAGGCTCCGCCTGCCCCGGCAGCTGCTGCTTCCGCCGCTGGCCTGGCAGACAATGCGCTGGCGGGGAGCAGTGGCCCGGGGCCAGGGCCGTCCATCCCCCTAGCTACACAGGAAGACAGAACTCAGAAGACCAGTGTGTCCTGGAGTGAACCCGCTGCCCAGGCGCTGTAATTTAGGCCACAGATTCCCAGAGGAGGTGCCTCCAGTTTGAGTCAAACTGGTTTCTTTCAGCCTTAAAATGGCAGGGCCCTGGGACCCTGTGGCAGAGGGTCCGAGTTGGGAGGGATGGCCCTGGGAAAATCTCTGCGTCATCTTTCCCCTCTCCTGCAGCCCTTGCCTTCGGGCTGTGTGGGTGGCACCTCAGCCCTCCCACCGCAGCGCCTTTGCACGCCTGGGCCCCCGCCTGCAGTGCCCTCTCTTGAGGTCCCTCAAGCCTGCTGCATCTGGGTCTCAGTCCAGGGGCCTCCCGTGTCCTGCCTGCCTCTCCATCCTCGCCTTAGAGCCTTCCCTGTCCCCTCTCCCCAGACATGGGCCCTGAACTGTGCTGTGATCTCTGTCTGGGTCCTGAGGTCCCCTCAGTCATTCCTGCTCCTCCTCTCCTGCCTACTCCCGCTCCTGGCACTCTCCCCTGAACCCTCAGGGCTCAGCTCCTGTGGTCCCTAAGCACGCTTTCCCCCAGCCCGTCTACCCACGTGGCTCATGCCCCTCCATTGCCTGCACACCACGTCACAACATGCCTGTGTGCTTGCCAGTCTCCCTGGCCTTGGAAACACCCTGGAGGGGCGGGGCCACTGCAGGAGCCCACCCCTGATGCCAGACCTGGGCCAAGAGAAGAGGAAGGCTCTGCAGAGAGGTCCTGGGCAGGCAGCATGGGACCTGGGCTTCCCCTTCCTCAGCACAGACCACAGCCGGCCACCAGGCCGTGGACCAGGAGGGCAGCCCCACCGAGCTCCGCAAAGTGGAACTGGCCCTCTGAGTCAGTGCAGCGAGCAGAGTCCAGAGTCAAGCAGCCCTCCCTGGACTGGGACGGCCTGGAGCTCCCCCCCCCGGACTGGGACGGCCTGGAGCTCCCCCCCAACCCGGACTGGGACGGCCTGGAGCTCCCCCCTCTGGACTGGGACGGCCTGGAGCTCCCCTCCCTGGATCTGGGATGGCCTGGAGCTCCCCTCCCTGGACTGGGATGGCCTGGAGGTCCCCTCCCTGGACTGGGATGGCCTGGAGGTCCCCCCGCCGGATCTGGGCACCCTGGAGGTCCTGGTGCCTGCCCTGGCCCCACTGCCACAGGCCAGGACTCAGCTCTGTCCCAGGCCTCAGGCCCAGCCCTGCCTGCTGCTGACCTCCTTTTGGCCCGAGTGTCACCCCCGGGGCCTTACATGGAACTTACCCTGTGCCCGCAGGTGGTTCCCAGGGCCCAGCTATCCCCTCCTCACCTCTCAGACTCAGCCAAGTGGCCCCGCTTCAGGGAAGCCCTCCCTGATCTGTCTTCGGCACTCCCTGTTGCATCCGGTACCTTCGAGCTCGGAGGAGGGTGGTCTGTCTGTCTGTCTGTCTGGCCGACTGGTCTCTCTCTCCTGCCAGACTCTGAGCTTGATTTAGCAATTCATGGACTGATGGGGACTGCTACACTTTGGTGCTGATTTTGGTATCTTCAGAGCCTCTCAGCACAGGCCTGGCACATAAGGCCCGCAGGGAGCTGCTTGTTGGCTGACACTTGCAGAATTAGTGAGCTCTGGAACTTTCCTTGATGCACCGAGCTCGCCCCTGCCTGCCGACCCACCGCCCCCTCGCCCTGGCCACTCACAGTGCGGGGCTGGCTTCCAGAGCCCTCTCCTTCCTGAGCGTGAGCTCCCAGTGGGGGAAGAGCACAGGGTGGGAATCAGCCATGAGAAGGAGCGGATCACAGTGCAGTACCGATTCACTGTCCCTGATGCTATGACAGCAACCGCGGTGAAGAATCATCCAACCGGAGAAAGCAGGGGAGGGCGTGGAGAGATTGGAGCCTGTGCACACGCTTGCGGGTGGGAAGGTGAAATGGTGCAGCCACTGTGGACACCAGAGAGAAAGCCAGAGCCACCGTGGCATGAACAGTTCCCTCCTGCGTGTGAGTCGGGAGAAGCAGCCACAGGGACTCACCAGACACCTGCACCCTGAGGTTTGCAGCCGCACCACTCACAGAAGCTGAGGGGACACAGCCCCGGCGTGCTCCCAGGGGGATGGAGGAACAGAACGGGGCCTGTCCACACCTCCTCTCTTGCCACCTCAGGGCTGGGTCTGGCCCCTTTGGTGTGCTGTGTGTCCTGGGCGGCCAACGGGGTGCTTCTGGGACCTGCAGACCCCTCAGCCCCCTGGGGACTGTAGATTCAAAAACTCACCCTACTTCTCATGGGGGCAGCAAGGGCCTCAGATGTCATGTCCCCACCTGGTCTCAGTCTCCCAACATGGGATAGGGGTGCAGTCAGGTGTCCCCCGGTCCTACCGGGCCCTCCTTGAAGCCCCCCAGGCAGGCAGTACTACGGAGGGACTTGCCAGAATCATATGGCCCAGAGGCCTGAAAGCTGGGTCTTTGAGAATCCAGACTCTGCACTCTCCGGCCCGTGGGGCCCTGTGTCTCCCACGGGCGGGACAGACTCCCCTTGTCCCAGGAGTCCCGGCTCCGCGCCCAGGCCTGACGCCGACCAGGTCCTTTCCCTGCCCTTGAGTGCCCTCTGGTGGGCTTGCTGGGCATTGTCAGGAATGAGGCGGAGGAACCAGGGCCACCCCAAGGTTAAGGACAGGGTGAAGGGTCAGAGGCCAGGGACTGGCTGGGGATGAAGAGCTGCATGAATCCTGGGGTCCTGGGGGAAAGACCTTCGCTTTCTCAGGAAGCGCTGGTGTCACTGCCCCATTGTGCAGATGGAGCCTGGGACCAGGAGGCCCCGCATTTAGGCTCGATGTTCGGGGTCTGGTCAGGAGGTGGAAATGGGGTCGGTGGGGTCCCAGGAAGGAGCTTTCAGTGCCCTGAGGCCCTGGATATCACCAGTCTCACCTCAGAGCTGCCCCTGGGTCCTCGTCTTACAGGGAGCCAGGTCATCCTTTGCAGGGGACATGTGGACTCCAGCCTGGGACAGGCCACTTGCTGGCTTGCAGGCTCAGGCAGCCGTGATAGCACAGGCTGGCCTCTCCCACCTTTACTGCCCAGCTGTTGATCTGCAACCCTGGTCCTGACTCTACCCACTAAGGAGAGAATGACCTCCCCCCTCCCCCACAGAAAAGAGATCCTGGGACTCCAGGACTGAGAAGAGTGCCCTGAGGTCACCCCACTCCCCCACCCCATCACTTCCATGGAAAACTGGTGGGCAAGAGGACAGCTCAGGTCCAGAGACTGTAACATGATGAGGGCACGTCCAGGTTCCAAACTGGACCCAGTGGGTGGAGAAGAGATCTTCCTCTTTTTAATTCTCTAAAACAGCACCACTACCAACAAAACACCACCATTACTATCACTCTCTCCACCACCAGCCCCCCGCCTCCATCACCACCTCCATCACAATCATAACCACCACCTCCACCACCACCACCACCATCACCTCCATCACCACCGTCATCACCATCACCACCACCATCATCACTATCACCTCCACCACCATCACCACAATCATCACCATCACCTCCACCATCACCTCCACCACCATCATCAGCACTACCATGACCACCACCACTACCAGTTCCTCCACCATTAACCCCCTTACCTCCATGACCACCTCCATCACA
>NC_045452.1:27849401-27859178 GCF_002776525.5 Piliocolobus tephrosceles | reverse complement strand
CATTACCACTTCCTCCACCATCAACCCCCTTACCTCCATCACCACCTGCATTACAATCATAACCATCACCGCCACCACCACCATCACCATCACAACCACCACCATCATCACCACTACCATTATCACCATCACCACCATCATTACCATCACCTCCACGCCTACCACTACCACTTCCTCCATTAACCCACTTACTTTCATCACCACCTCCATCACAATCATAACCACCACCTCCACCACCACCACCATCAGTACCATCACCTCCACCACCACCACCATCATCACCATCACCTCCACCACCATCATCACCATCACCACCATCAGTACCATCACCTCCACCATCACCTTCACTACCACCACCACCATCATCATCGCAACAAGAACAACATTTGCCAAAAAAGCCCTCTCAATGGTCATCACTGGGTATCCCATGGCAGCTGTGGCCATGCTTGTGTGTCTCCCACACGTACCTCAGGCACCTCTCTGCACTCGAGGTGTTGGGGGAAGGTAGAGTGCAACAGCACTGGCCCAAGACCTTCCTGGAAGCTGTGCCTGAAGAGACAGAGACAGACACCGTGCAGTGGGTCCAGGCTGAGATGGGAAGGCAGAGAGCATGTGGAGGCAAGGGAAGGGAGCATCTAAGGTTACCTTGAACAACCACGAGGGCTCCCTGGAGGAGGTGTCAGCCACCTCAGTAGGCTGAAGAGGAGTCTCCTGGTGAGAAGGTTGGAGGAGGGTGCTCTAGGCAATGTGCCCTAAAGAGAGCATTAGGGGTCACTAGGGACAAAGAGTAGTGGGAACCTGGACTGGAGGTCAGTGCAGGTGGGTTTGATGAGGGTGGGTGCAGGGGCTGTGCTCCTGGGAGCCCCAGGGAAGTGCCTGTAGGGGCCCTATGGGGGCAAGGCAGGCCCTGTCACCCCATTTTAGAGCAAAAGACTGAAGGTCACTCACCCAATGCTGGTTTGAAGCCGATGCCTGTGTGGCCCCATGCATGGCTCCGCAGGCTTTGCTCCTGCTCACCTCAGTGCTATCCCTCAGCCAGGAAGATGGCTTCTTGGACTGTCTGCTTGGCTCACCCTTCAGGGCTCGGTAATGGCTGTCCTCCTCCAGGAAGCCTTCCCTGAAGACCCCTGTCTGCTGCATGTTTCCTTGCGGCTCTCATGGCACTGGGCTCTTGTTAGTTTCTATGGCATCTTCCTTCGAAGGCAGAGCCACCTCTGATTTCTCCCCAAGTCCCTGGGGCCCGGCCAGCGTGGCCTGCCCATAGAACATAGCTGATGCCACCCCTCCCTCTCCTGTTGCCACCGGTCCTGTTGAATGAGCCCCTGGCCCAAATGGGTGAGGATTCTGCGTCGACAGGCTAGAAGCTTGCCCATGCTCTCCCCGCTGGGATGGAACTGCAGGCCCCTCTGCGTGTCCCTCATCTGGCCTTTTCCATGCCTGCCTGGCCTGTGCCGCAGGTCCCGGTGGGAGTGGAGGAAATCTCAGCATCTCATAAGTCTGCAGCTCTTTCCCTGGGCTTTTAGTTTACCTTATTTTTTAAAGACAGAGTCTCACTGTGTCACCCATGCTGGAGTGCAGTGGCGTGATCTCGGCTCATGGCAACCTCTGCCTCCCAGATTCAAGCAATTCTCCTGCCTCAGCCTCTGCAGTAGCTGGGATTACAGGTGCAAGCCACCATGCTCGGCTAATTTTTGTATTTTTAGTAGAGATGGGGTTTCACCGTATAGGCCAGGCTGGTCTCAAACTCCTGACCTCAGGTGATCCACATGCCTTGGCCTCCTAAAGTACTGGGAGTACAGGCATGAGCCACTGCTCCCGGCCCTGGTGGAACTTTTAAAAGCCCAGAGAAAGACTGGGCGTGGTGGCTCACGCCTGTAATCCCAGCACTTTGGGAGGCCAAGGCAGGTGGATCACCTGAAGTTAGGAGTTTGAGACCAGCCTGGCCAACATGGTGAAACCCTGTCTCTACTAAAAATACAAAAATTAGCTGGGTGTGATGGCATGTGCCTGTAATCCCAGCTAGTGAGGAGGCTGAGGCATGAGAATTGGTTGAACCTGGGAGGCGGAGGTTGCCATGAGCCGAGATCACGCCACTGCATTCCAGCCTAGGCGACAGAGTGAGACTCAGTCTCAGAAAAAAGTTTCCACCACCAGAAACAGCACTGCTGGATGGATCCTGTGCAGTAATATATCTGTTTTAATAACTCAGTGGTCTGTGGTGCCCTACGACTACAGCACCAGCTGTAGGCAACGTAATTCAATTCAGTGCCCACCCAGCGCCCTCTGAGCTTTCAGTTTGACTTGCACGTGTTTTAATCTCCTGGGATCTGGATCAGTTTCCTCCTGGCCTGGCTCAATGAGAAGACCACGTTTCAGCCATGTTAACCAGTGAGGAAAATTTTTTTTTTTTTTTTGAGACGGAGTCTCACTCTGTCGCCCGGACTGGAGGGCAGTGGCCGGATCTCAGCTCACTGCAAACTCCGCCTCCCGGGTTTACGCCATTCTCCTGCCTCAGCCTCCCGAGTAGCTGGGACTACAGGCGCCCGCCACCTCGCCCGGCTAGTTTTTTGTATTTTTTAGTAGAGACGGGGTTTCAACATGTTAGCCAGGATGGTCTCGATCTCCTGACTTGGTGATCCGCCCGTCTCGGCCTCCCAAAGTGCTGGGATTACAGGCTTGAGCCACCGCGCCCGGCCCAGTGAGGAAATTAGTTTGATGTGTATGTTTGGGGCATGCTGATTTGTGTCATGATTCCCACCCCTCAAAATCTTTGCCATGTTGGCTCCAGTTCCTGAAAAGAGTGTTATAAAAGCCCCAACCCCTGCTTTTGCCAGGGACTTACATGTACCCATTTCCTGCCAGGCAGGGAGGACAAAGGCACCTCGGGCGCTGAGGGGTGGCCCAAGATGCCGCACTCGGGGTAATGTGAAATGCAGCTAAGAGTGCGTGAAAAGTGGGAAGGGTTCGGGAGCTGCAGCTCTTTGTGGTCTCAGGTGGCCAGGAAATAGGGTACATGGGCAGGACCCCACTGTCTCAAGGTGCTGGGTGCCCTTTCACAGATGGGGAAGCTGAGGCTCGGGGTTACAGAGCCTGGTGCCCCACTGTCCCTGTCTCCAGACTCTGCCCCCAACACCCACCTTCTGTTCACCGTGGACCCAGGATCAGCTGTCACAGCTCCCGAGGAGGACCCCAGCAGCCTGCTGGGTAGACGGTGTCATCTCCTTAAACCTCCTGGTGATGTGGACATTCACATCTTTGGTTGAGGTGTCCTGGAGAGGAATGACTTGCCCGAATCCCACGGCGTGTACACCGAATCCCACGGCGTGTACACAGAGGGCTGGGGTTCGCATCGGACTCAATCTGAGCTGTTGCCCGAAGCCTTCCGCAGCTGTATAGCCTTACAGCTATGAAGCCATTTTCTGGGCCTGGCTTGGAGCCCGCCCTCACGCCCTGGCCACTGCCTGCTGATGGCCTGTGTGCACTTTCAGGCTGAACTGGGGACCCCAGTGGAGAGGGGCTAAGGAGTCCAGGTCTGTGTGCCAACCTCCCTAGGCCCCTGCAGGGAAGGAAGATTGTCAGACCCAGGCCATGGGTCTGATGCCAGATCTGCCAGCTGCAGTCACCCAGTAAGAGATGGTGCAACAGCCCTGGGGGACCCCACTGTCAGCACCAGAGTCCCTGGCTCCTGGGGCAGCATGCTGGGGCTCAAACCCCTGCTTGATGACTGTGACCCTGCAGCCTCCCTGGGTCTTGGCCTTCCCACCCTTAAAGCAAGAGGTTCAGACCAGATCAGCGGTTCTTGGTCATTCATGGGACTTGTGTGGTGTGGGGTGAGCAGGCCGGTTTCCAGGCATCGATGCCCTCAGTGGTCAGCCCTGGGGCTGTGACTCTTGGTGCCTGAGACTGAAACAGACACCCCATGGCTTTCAGGAGATCACCCTGACAGGCAGAATCGTGGCTGCAGGTTTGCTTAAAAGGAAATTGTGTATTTGGGCTGTTCTGATTCCTGCAAGCAGGAGCTCAGATGTGCCTGTGGCTCAGCGTAAGCCTGGCCAGCCGGGCCCTGTCCTGGGGGTGTCCACGAAACAGGATGAATAGAATCTGGATCCTGCACACCAAAAAGTCCAAAGCTCATATCTTAGACCCGTGGTTCTCAACTGGAGCCAATTCTGCCCCCCGGAGACATTCGGCAATGTCTGGGGTTAGTTTTGGTTGTCATACCTCAGGGGCTGCTGTGTGCTAAAAGCGTCTGGTGGGCAGAGGCCGGAGGCGCTGCAGAACATCCGACCGGGCACAGACGGTCCCCGCCGCAGAGAACGATCCTGCCCTGAATGCCCACGGTGCAGCCACAGGAAGCCCCCGCTCCGCGGGCAGCTGAGTGCTCGGTGTTGGGCCCTTGCCTAGAAGGATGAGGTCCAAGTGGTGGCCTGGCTTTTGGTGGCCTTTGTAGCCTAACCCAGCCTCAGCCCCGGGCGCTGGGCACTCTGGTGTCATGGGCTAGGTTAGTCCCACTGGGTCGTGGCACTTGTAGAGTGTGGACTTTGTGCAGGGAACTCTGGAAGGCTCAGATCCAGGCTGGCGCATCCATCTTCTCCCTATGAAGGACTCAAGCAGGAAATCAAAGGACTCTTCGTTCTGCGGCGGGTGGCACTGGGAAGGGCCCTTCCTCCTCCTCTCTCAAAGCTCAAACCTGGATCGTCCACCAGCAGCCATCAGTGCAGGGTGGAGGGCGGGGAGGGGGAGGGTCAAGGTGACCCTCATGGAAGGAGGAGGTAAAGGACTGCCCAGGGCACATTGCTTTTGCCCACCAGCAAACCCGGCCCAGCCAGGGTCCTGGAGCGGCCCCATCAGGGCGGTGCTGGTCGGTTGCCACAGGCGAGGAGTGACTGTGTGTTGGGGTCAGGGAGGGCCAGGAGCATCCCTCTCCAGACTCAGGTCCTTGACTCTCTTACCGAGGAAGGGGTTCACGGATAAGCACAGACCAGGCCTCACCTGGACCCCAGATCCTCCTCTGTAGAGATGGGAGCTCGCCCCTGCCTCAGCCTCACTCAGTGCACCTGGCCCTCATCACCTCCGCTCTTGGCCCACTGCCAGGCTCAGGCAGCCTGGAGTTTTGGTCAAGGTGCAGCTGGATGTGCTGGGAAGCCTGACCTCAGCTCTCCTGGTCCTGGAGGGGACTTCTGTTAGAGACACAGAGCATTTGTTTTAACATAGAAAACGTGAGGTGAGCCTCACTGGGGACCTGTCCCCTTCCTCCCGGGAATGGGCCTGCCTCCTGCTGCCATTCATGGTGCCAGGGCTTGGCCCTGACTTTGCTTTGAGATCAAAGCAGGCACTGACAGCAGGGAAAAGCCAGGCAGTGGGAGAAGGCACATGCAAGACTGCGAGAGCAATGGGAGCCTTCCCAGGTCCTGAATGCAGAATCCTGAGTTTGCAGTGGCTGCAGCTGTGCCTGGGAGGGTAGGGCTCTTGCCTGCTCCTGTTCCCACAAGAGCACAGGGATGCTCGGATCTGCAGCCACAGTTTGGGCGGTTGCAGCTCCACCTAGGAGGGTGGGGCTCCGGCCTGCTCCATGGAGTGTGCAGCCCTGGCCGTGCCTCCCTGCTGCAGTCTGCGTGATGGCAATGGCAGGCCATCTTGGAGCAG
This sequence comes from Piliocolobus tephrosceles, assembly GCF_002776525.5. Lineage (NCBI taxonomy): Eukaryota > Metazoa > Chordata > Mammalia > Primates > Cercopithecidae > Piliocolobus > Piliocolobus tephrosceles. The sequence goes on along the minus strand of NC_045452.1, from coordinate 27,853,532 downwards.
CCACTGCCGTCACTGGCGCTCACCCCTTCCTTCTGTTCCCTGGGCTCCTGGATAGCCCTTAGCTTCTGCCCTGAATTCGGTCAAGCTCCTGGATTTGCCTTTTGGGGCTTCTCATTCTCCCTCCAGAAACACCAGAGCTCTGTCTGCCCTTCTCTGGATGAGGGGTCTTGGTGGGCACACACAGGCTTCTGCTGGAATGAGGAGTCATGATGCCTGCAGCCTCCTCCCCAGGTGGCCCCCGCTCCCCATCCCCAGTGGGGGCTCTGTCCCTCCTGGGAGGGACTGCTTCTTCCCTAGGAGCCTCCCACCTCCCCTGGCAAGGGCTGGGAACCCCATAGGGACTCAGGGTGTACACTGAGAGGACTTGGGGTGCGGACTTTTCCACGGAACTTTCTGCAGTATACACGTTTGCCAGAAGTATAATTTTCCAATTGTGCTTGATCTCTGGTGCCACCCGGGTGTTGATTACACATTCAGATTCCTAGCCCTTTCCCTGAGATATTTCAGAGAAGTAGGCCTGGAGTGATGCTAAGAATTGGCTGGTCAGGCAAGCTGGGGACACCCCATCCAGGGTCCACCTCTGGTGCCCCCTCTCTCAAAATCTTCAGTAACTTCAGTGTCCATAAATAATGTCCTGCTCCTTAGCCTGGCACTCCGGTTGTCTGTGTGCCCCTGCCTCCCCCTTTCCTCTGCTCCATGACCTGCTGGGCCCCCAGGAGCCATTGCTCACAGGGCTCCATCATTTCAATTTCTGCTCCCCATCGCCACATGGCCAAGCCCTCCTGTGCTTGTTTTACAGTGTGTATATATTACTACAAACTGCATGGCTTACAACCATATCTATTTATGAGCTCACAGTTCTGTACTTAAAAACTCCAGCCTAGTGTGGATGCCTGCACTGTTCAGGGTCTCCCAAGGCTGCAATCAAGGGATCCCAGGCTGGATCTTATCTGGAGGCTTTGGGAGGGATCCTCTTCCAAGCTCATTTGGGCTGTTGGTAGAATTCAGTTCCTTGTGGCTGTAGGACTGAGGTGCCCATTTCCTGGTCAGCTGTCAGCCAGGGACAACTCTCAGCTCAGAGAGCTCCTGCATTCCTCACCTGGAGGCCCCTCCATCTCTGAAGCCGGTGATGGCAGGGCTTCTCATGCTTCACAGCACTCTGAATGGCCCTTTGGTCACAAGTCAGTAAAAACTGCACCTGGAAAGGGCTTGCGTTATGGGGCCAAGCTAACTGGGAAAAATCTCTTTTTGACGAACTCAAAGACAACTGTATTAGTCGGGGTTCTCTAGAGGGACAGAGCTAGGAGGATATATGTATATATGAAAGGTAGCTTATTAAGGAGGATTGAGTCAGATGATCACAAGGTGAAACCCCACAATAGGCCGTCTGCAAGCTAAGGAGCAAGAAAGTCAGTGGTGGGTCAGTCCGAGTCTCCAAACCTCAAAAGTAGGGAAGTCAACGGTGCAGCCTTCAGTCTCCAGCCCGAGAGTCCCTGGCAAACTGCTTGTGTACGTTCAAGAGTCCAATGGCCAAAGAACTTGGAGTCTGATCTTCAAGGGCAGGAAGCATCCAGCGTGGGAGATAGATGAAGGCTGGAAGACTCAGCAAGTCAGCTTCTTCCCCTTTCTTATGTCTGCTTTTTCTAGCTGCACTGGCAGCCCATTGGATGGTATCCACCCACAATGTGGGTGGGTCTTCCCGAGGGTAGGTGCTCCCCTCTGTCCACTGACTCAAATGTTAATCTCCTCTGGCAACACCCAGAAAGAATACTTCGCATCCTTCAATCCAATCAAGTAGACACTTAACCATCACAGCAATTGATCAGCAACCTTCATTACATCTTTTGCCACGGACCATAACAAAACCATGGGTGTGACGTCTGTTCATACTTATGGTCCTGGGACTAGGACAGGACATCTTGGGGTGGTTTAGGATTCTGTCCACCATACCTTGATTCCCTTCCAGGCCCCCTGCACCTGCCTTGGTCCCGCTGGAGTATGCCCAGTGACGTCATGGGCTCCTCATGGCCTCATGTCCTCTTGCCATAGGACTGGCGGCCCTGGCAGCAGATTGTGAACACTTTACCCCATAGTCCCCATTCCAGGAGGCTGGGCCATGCAGTGGAAGGAGCTCAAGCTCTGAGCCTGACAAGCATGGGCTCAAATCCCAGCTCCACTAGCTGTGTGACTTCAAGCACTTCCTTCTCTACCTCAGTTTCCTCATCTGCACAATGGGTCCAGTAGCACCATTTCACAAGACTGTGCCAGGTCCAACAAACAAGCACCTGCTCCTTACCTAGAGGAACCAACACATGCCCAGTGTCACCCAAACAAGAGTTGCTGGGGTTCAGGAAATGCCTGTCAGTCACACCAGTCATAAGATGTAAGAAGGTAGCTGGGGCAGGGCAGCAAGAACGGGGTGACACTGGAGATGCTGGGTTGGGCTCAAAGTGAAGTTCAAAAAAGTCCAGGTCAGGTCTCTGCCCTCTCCTCTATAACAATGCTGGTTATGTATGCCAGCTGCTTCCTAGAAAATCATTCATTCATTCATTCATTCATTCATTCATTCATTCATTGCTTCACTGAGTACTGACTATATGCCACGTTCTGTCTTATGTCTTGGGGATAGAGCAGTAACCAAAGCAGGTGTTGCTATGCCCCCTGTGGAGCTCATGTACTGGTGGGAGACGCACAGGAAAACTAATGACATAGTGTCCTCAGTGTCACAAAGGGAGCAGCAAGTGTTATGTTAGCAAATATCAGACAGCGTGTTTGTAGGGAGGAGTGTGGGCCCCCTCTGACGTGGGACATTTAAGCTGAGGCCACATAAAACCAGGGGGAGAGCCCTGTGCTAGAAGGGAGAGCGCATACAGAAGTCCTGGGGCGGGAACCACCTTGGACTCGTTCAAGCAACAGAAGGAACGACATGGAGAATGACAGGAGAGAAGAAGCGGGCTCATTTACATGATGAGGCTGGGGGACAGGCGGGGGCCAGAAGATGCCAGGCTGCAGGCCAGATCAGGACTTTGATTTTATTCAGAGAGCAATGGGGAGCCATAGAAGGTTTAAGCAGGAGAAATGCCCTGATTTGGCTTGCATTTATGAAACACTCCTCCAGCTGCCGGCTGGAAGATGCACTGCAGAAGGTCAAGAGAGGAAGCAGAGGAGCAGTTGGAGCCTATTTCATCTTCTGGGTGGACTCAGACCAGTAGGTAGCAGTGGGGAGGTGGGAGGGTAGGAGCACGATCCGTTTTGGAATGAGGGTCAAAGGCCTTGTGAGTGGATTTGGTGTGGGTGGTGGAAAGGATGAGGAAGTGAGGGCAGCTCCTCGAATTCCATCTTGAGAAACTGGGATGAGGCTTTGGAGTGGAGGAATCAAGCTTCCAACTCCGGTGACAGTGACACAAACACACCCTGCAGGCAGCCCCTGGGGAGGAGGCTGGGTTACATATGCCCTCACAGGTGTGAGTGCTGGGCTCGGGTCCCAGGCCCTAGTGACCTCTATGTCCTTACCTCCCCCTCCAGCCTGCCAGCCCCCAAAGGCAGGGACATGCTCTCTCCACATCCCAGGACCTCACTCCGGACTGGAACATCATGGGTGCTCAGGAATGCCTGTCCAGCGGGAGGACGAATGAACCCCCAGCACGAGGGTGCGGACGGGTCCTGCTTTGCAAGCTCACGAGGACTCAGGGGGATCCAGCAGCGGGGACAGGCCTGGCACAGCAGCTGTTCACTAAATGGGAGCTGTTACTATTATTTAAATCACTTTTAATTGTCCCGTTCCCACACTAAACACATCCCAGTGTGGCCGGTCCAGAAGCCCGTTGCCGGGGCACCAGAGAAACTGTCTGTACCCACGAAAATACTAAAGATGAAGTCACCTTTCCTCTTATAATCTTAGATCTAGGGTGACCAACCGTCCCTGTTCTCCCAGTACGGAGGGGATCCTGAGATGTGGAACTTTCAATGTGAAAACTGGAAACATCTCAGGCAAACCACACCTAGACCTGATTCCATCATTACAGCCCACACTCGTCCACGCCGAGCAGACTGAGGGTAGGGGGCTGTGCTGTCTCCTCCCTATATCCATCCTGTATTAAACATCCATCCATCCATCCATCCATCCATCCA
>NC_045452.1:27848362-27849391 GCF_002776525.5 Piliocolobus tephrosceles | reverse complement strand
CATCCATCCCTCCATCCATCCTGTATTAAACATCCATCCATCCATCCTCCCAGTATTACACATATTCATCCATCCTTCCATCCATCTTTTACTCTCACCAAACCTTCACGTCTGTTTTAGATGCTGGGAATGTGGGGCTAAGTCAGATGTGGCACTGACCTTGAGACGTCTAGCCTGGAAAACACAGATGAGGGCCCTGGCCAAGGGCCAATGTGGTGTCATGGGCACATTGGCTGTCTAAATTGGAAACCTGACCCCGTTGCTCCCCTGTATGGAATCAGTTCATGGCTCACACCATGCTCAAGGTCCAGCCCAGGATCCTTGGGTGGGCAATCAGGGCTCTGCCTCCACTCCAGCCACACGGAACTCGTCTCTCCCCACAGGGGCCATGCGCTTCCGGATCTCAGCTTCTTGCAAGTCACCTCCTCCAGAAACCCTCCAGAGTCCAGAGCTGGGTGCTGTGGCTCACGCCTGTAATCCTAGCACTTTGGGAGGCTGAGACAGAAGGATCATGAGGTCAGGAGATCAAGACCATCCTGGTTAACACGGTGAAACCTTGTCTCTACTAAAAATACAAAAAAATGGCCGGGCGCGGTGGCTCAAGCCTGTAATCCCAGCACTTTGGGAGGCCGAGACGGGTGGATCACGAGGTCAGGAGATCGAGACCATCCTGGCTAATACGGTGAAACCCCGTCTCTACTAAAAAATACAAAAAACTAGCCGGGCGAGGTGGTGGCGCCTGTAGTCCCAGCTACTCGGGAAGCTGAGGCAGGAGAATGGCGTGAACCCGGGAGGCGGAGCTTACAGTGAGCAGAGATCCTGGCCACAGAACTCCAGCCTGGGCGGCAGAGCGAGACTCCATCTCAAAAACAAAACAAAACAAAACAAAACAAAACAAAACAAAACAAAACAAAACAAAAAAATTAGCCGGGCGTGGTGGCGGGCGCCTGTAGTCCCAGCTACTCTGGAGGCTGAGGCGGGAGAATGGCGTGAACCCGGGAGGTGGAGCTTGCAGTGAGCCGAGGTTGC
>NC_045452.1:27836535-27848262 GCF_002776525.5 Piliocolobus tephrosceles | reverse complement strand
CAGCACTCCAGCCTGGCGGGCAACAGAGCGAGACTCCCTCAAAAAAAAAAAAAAAAAAAAAAGAAAAGAGAGAGAGAGAGAGAGTCTGGCTGGAGTCCTTGCTTCCCAGAGAAAAGAAAGAGGCCCCGGGGCACCCGTGAGTCCACCATGGACCTGGCAGAGGGAGGTGTGGTGGGCTTCTCCCCTACACTCTGTACTTCAAGGAGACCTGGGCAGGACACATGGATGCCTGCCCCAACGCCCCGTTCAATTAGGGACTGGTCCTGCTTACGGCCACCCCACAGTCAGCTCCTCTGAGCCCTCTCTGGGAACTGTGGGACTGGCAGAGGGAGGTGGTCTGGCAATGGGATCCGGCCCCTGGCTTGTCCTGCTGGGCCAAACCCTAAGCTCTGCCTGGCACAGGCCTGTAGGGTCAGGACATAGAACATTGATTGATTGCCCGTGTGCGCTGGGCACTGTACTCGTTTTTAGGTTAATCGTTTGTTTTTTTTCTTTTTTTGAGACGGAGTTTTGCTCTTGTTGCCCAGGCTGGAGCGCAGTGGTGCCATCTCAGCTCACTGCAACCTCTGCCTCCCAGGTTCAAGCGATTCTCCTGCCTCAGACTCCCAGGTAGCTGTGATTACAGGCATGTTCCACCATGCCCAGCTAGTCTTGTATTTTTAGTAGAGACTGGTCTCTACTAAAGACCATGTTGGTCAGGCTGGTCTTGAACTCCCGACCTCAGGTGATCTGCCCGCCTGGGCTTCCCAAAGTGCTGGGATTACAGGCGTGAGCCACCGCGCCCGGCCAGGTTATTCATTTCTGAGTTAACTCATTCCCTCGTCGGAAGAACCCCATGGGATGTGGACTCACGATTACTATGCCAGGGCTGGGGACATTGACACTTCTACCTGCGGTCACACACAAACATACACCACACACAATACACACCACACACAAACACACCCCCCACACACATCACACACACGCACACACACACTACACACAACACATACACAGCACACAAACTTACAGCACACACACACCACAAACACACCACACAAACACAACAAACAACACACAACACACACATACAACACACATATGCACACACACACCCCACACACAACACACAAACACACCACACACACCACACAAGCAACACACACCACACACACCACACACAACACAGAAACACACAGTACACACAGGTAAGAAGTAGCTGAGTTTCATGGAGCCCAAAGGTGACCATCCGGGGCCCCAGGTTGTCCTGACTTTGGAGACATCAGGCCTTGGTGGGTCTCTGTGCTGGCTGGGAACCAGAGAGGCTTGCACTCCCAGCAGAAGCACAGGCTCCACCTCCCCTCACTCAATCACCCCCTACCCACAACAGGCGTGGGGGCCCTTGGGCCTGGATCCTGGCCACCCTCACGTTCGAGATGATCAGAGCCATGATCCCGTACAGCGGCACAGTGGACCTGCCTGCCTGCGGTCACACAGACCTCAGAGGCCTGGGACCAGCCTTCAGAGCCCCAGCTGGATGGAGGCTCAGGCACAGCCGCCCTGTTGCCCTGGGGATTCCTGCTGCCTGTGTGTGGTGTGGTATGGGTGCATGGTGTATGAATGTGGCATGTGTGTGTTGTGTTGTGTGTGTGGTGTTCATGTGTTGTGTATTGTGTGTGCGTTGTGTTGTGTGTGTATTTGTGTAGTGTATGTGTGGTGTGTCTGTATGGTGTGTGTGTGTTGTGTATGTGTTGTGTGTTATGTGTGTTGTGTGTGTGGTGTGTGTGTGGTGTGGTGTGTTTATATGTTGTCTAATGTGTGTGTGATGGTGTGTGATGTGTTATGTTTGTTGTGTGAGTTGTGTATTTTCTGTGTTTGTGATGTGTGTGGTGTGTAGTGTGTGGTGTGTAGTGTGTGTGCGGTGTGTGTGCATGGTGTGTTGTGTGTATCGCATTGCATGTGTGTATTTTGTGTGTTGTGTGTATGGTGTATGGTGTGTTTTGTGTTGTGTGTGGTGTGTATTGTATTGTGTGTGCTGTGTGTGGTGTATGTGTTGTGTGGTGGCTGTGTGGTATGTGTTGTGTTGTTTGTGTGTTGTGTGTTGGTGTGTGTTGTGTGTTGGGTATGTATTGTGTTGTGTATGTGTTGTGTGCCTGTTGTGTGGTGGCTGTGTGGTGTGTGTGTGTGTGGTGTGGTGTGTGTGTGTTGTGTCTAATGTGTGGTGTGTGTTGTGTTGTGTGTGTGGCGTGGTATGTGTTGTGTTTTGTGTGTTGTGTGTTGTGTTTGTGTGGCATGTGTGTGGTGTGTGTTGTGCTTGCCTGTGGTGTGTGTTGTGTGTATTGTGTTTTGTGTGTTGTGTGTATTGTGTGTGTGTGTCATGTGGCTGTGTGTTGGGGGTTGTGTTTGGTGTTGTGTGTGTTGTGTGTGCTCTGTGTGTAGTGTGCGGTGTGTTGTGTGTTGTGTTTGTGTGATCTGTGTGGAATGTGTTGTGTTTGTGTGGTTTCTGATGTGTGCTATGTGTGTGGTATGTGTGGTGCTTGTGTGGTGTGTGTGTTGTGTGGTGTATGTTTCTGTGTTGTGTGTGTTATGTGTGTTGTGTATGTTGCATGTGGTGTTGTGTGTTGTGTGTGTTGTGTTTGTGTGTGGTGTGTGATCTGTGTGTTGTGTATGCTGTGTGCTGTGTTTCTGTGTTATGTGTGTTGTTGTGTGTTGTGTGGTGTATGCTTCTGTGTTATGTGTGGTGTGTGTTGTGTTTGTGTGTGTTGTACGTGTGTTGTGTATGTGTCGCGTGTGTTGTGTGTGGGGTATGTTTGTGTATTGTGTATTGTGTTTGTTGTGTGTGCGTGTGTGTGGTGTGTTGTGTGTTTGTGTTGTTTATGTGTGGTGTGTCTGTATGGTGTTTGTGTTGTGTGTTGTTTTTTGTGTGTTGTGTGTGGTGTGGTGTATGTGTGATGTGTGCGCTGTGTGTTGTGTGTGCATGGTGTGTGGTGTGGTGCGTGTGGTGTGTATTGTTTGTGTGTGGTGTGTGTGGTGTATGTTATGTTTGTGTGTGGTGTATGTTTGTGTGTTGTGTGTTGTTTGTGGTTTGTGTTGTGTGTGTTTGTGTGTGGTGTGTGTATACTTGTGTGTGGTGTGTGTGTGTGGTGTGTGTTTGTGTGTGGTGTATGTGGTGTGCGTGGTGTGTGCATGTGTGTTAGGTGTGTGGTGTATTTGTGTGTTGTGTGATATGTGTGGTGTGTGTGCGTGTGTGTGGTTGTGTGTGGTGTGTTTGTGTGTGGTGTGTGTTGTGTTTCTGCGTGCTGTATGTGTGTTGTGTGATGTGTTTGTGTATGGTGTGTGTGGTGTGTATGGGCATGTATGTGGTTTGTGTGGTGTGTGTTTTTGTGTGTTGTGTGGTGTGTTTTGTGTTGTGTGTGTGCGTGTATGTGTTGTGTGTGTTGTGTTGTGTGGTTTTGTGTGGTGTGTGTTGTGTTGTGTGCGCGCGTGTGTGTTGTGTGTTGTGTGCGTGCATATGTGTGTTGTGTGTGTGCTGTTGTGCGTGTGCGTGTGTTGTGTGTGGTGTATGTGTGTTGTGTGTGTGGTGTGGTGTATGTATGCTGTGCACGCGTGAGCTGTGAGCGCCTCCCACCCCACATTTCCCCAACCTTGGAGTCAAAGACCCTCGGAGACCACCCGGAGAAACCGGACCCGGTGGTGGGAGCGACTCGCTGGGGTCGCCGGCAGCCGGGATCCCGCTCAGTCCCGCCCTTCCCCGCGCGCGCCTCTCCCCGCGGCCGGCAGGGGGCAGCACCACGCCGCGGTCCCTCTGCGCTCCGGCGCACCTCTCCCCGCGGCCGGCAGGGGGCAGCACCACGCCGCGGTCCCTCTGCGCTCCGAGGCGCGGCTCCGCCTCCCGCTCTCCCGGGGAAACCGAGGCACTGAGACGCAGCCGAGGCGGCGAACGAACCCGGGCATCCCGCCCGCCCACCGTAACCCCCTCCTCTCCCAGATGAACCCCGCCCGGCCGGTCCCAGAGCCGTCCCCACCTCGGGCCGGAAGCAGATCCGGTGGGGGTCGGCGCGGCCGGGTCGGGGGTCGAGCGCCCAGAGCCGCAGCGGGGAGGTCGCCGGTGCAGCTCTTGTGGTTCCAGCTCCGCCACAGCCCGACAGCTCCTGGCGATCCGCCCCATTAAATGGGGGCCGAGACCGAGGCTGGCGGCGGTGGGGACAGGAGTCCCGGGCTCCGGGAGGGGATGGGGTTCCTGCCCGCCTCGTGGTCCTGCGTGGCTCCGCCGCCCGCCACCTCCAGCCCCTGCGCGCCTGAGTCCGAGAACCCTCAGTGCCGCCGCCGGGTGGCAGCATCCGCCCGCGCCCTAGCTGCGCCCGCGCCCGTCACTGGCTGCGAGAGCCAGGCCAGACTCTCCTGCTCCCCGTGTCCAGCTTCCAGGCCGTGAAATGCGGGTGGCTGCCCTACAGTGGGGCTCTGGGGAGCAGGGGTCACCCAGGGGGTGGAGCTGCTATTGCCATTTCACTTATTCCTGTGCCTCGGTTCCCCTGTCTGTGCTGATCGCCACCGTACGCCCTTTATCTGGGAACCCTCCCCATGGGCGCACGGGGCTCGGCGGCACCGGGGGCCTCAGATCCCGGGGCCCAGGAATGACCTGCGTCGGGGTCGTGGCAAAGGTTCAGGGATTTGGAGGGATTAAGAAGGGATCAGAGGCAGGGGGTCTGGCGGGACTGCGAGAGGGGCAGGGGAGGCAGGCTCTGAGCTCGAGGTCCCTACCCAGGCTTGGCCAGGTGGGAGAGGGCAGCCGGATGCACACACAGACTCTCCCCTTGGTGGCCTCAGTCCCTGCTCGTCCTCGGGGACTGAGCTCTTCCCTGTCCCGTCTGCCTGCAGCACCGGGAGCCATCCAGGGCAAAGAAATCACAGAGCAGGCGGGGAGCCTGGCCTGGACAGCGATCTGGTCGTGGGTCCTGCCCCCTGAGGGAAGACCAGGCTTGGCGCAGCAAGGTCTGCGGGACTCTGGCGTTCGTTTGCCCCGGGCTGAATCAGGCTAGATGGGCTCTGGGTGTGCGAGGCACCGAGTCAATCTGACTTCGGGCTCTCCTCAGAGAATCTGAACACAGCTAGGCGCTGCAGAGGAGGCCACGAAAACCGTGGCGCAGGGGCAGGGATTCTAGGGGCCAGTAGCCTCCCCCAGTGCCCGGGAAGCCCCTCAACCTCCTTCCACAGGCCTCCATCATGGTGCTTGGCCAATGGGTTCTGCAGGAGGTCACGCATGCCATCTCCCTGCATGTGGCCAGGCTAGCCTGTCTGTCATCTTTCAGGTCCCAAAGCTGGACTAGCGCAGGTGGCAGCAGTGCTGGGACCTGGGGTGGTGGGAATCTCCCATTGAGGTTTGCTGGAGTGGCAGCGTTGCCTGGACTAAGAGTATGGCCCCAGAGTATCCCATTGATGCAGATAATTTTGGGGGGTCGGGGAAGTGCACTCGGAGAGGCAATGGGAGTGGGTGGTCTCTCCCTCCCTCACCGGAAACTGGAAGCCAAGTGGCCACTGCGACCTGTACCGATCGTTTCCTGCCCCCACCTGTACCCCCGCCCCTACCCCCGCGTGCGCGGAGGAGCGCAGGTGTCTCTTCCGAGCCGCACCCTGCCCACACCCCCACCACCCGTCGCCTAAGCCCGCTTCCCCCGCCCAGTCCCCGGAGGGCAATCGGAAGGGAGCTGGCCTGGGGAGGGGGGGCCCAGGGGGTAGATGCGTTTGTGTGTCACGGGGGAGGGAGGAGAAAAGGGAGGGGAGAGCCAGGGAGCGAGGGAGAGAGAGCGCTGCGAGCGAGGAGGGCGGGCGGGAGGCGGATCCTCCTACCTGGGGCGCGCTCGCTCGCTCGCGGCTCGCTTGCCGGGGCCGCGAGTCACCTGGGGAGGCCGACAAGTGCGGACACATTGGCCGCCGCGGCGCTCGGCGAGGCGCGCACGGCCTCAGGCGGCTGCGCCCAGTGGAGGCTGCACCCGCCCGCCAGCCGCGCCCGGGCCCCCGGCCCGCGCTTGCAGAGGCCCACGGTCGCTCAACCGGGCTTCGAGGTCGCGGCCCCCAGCCTGGGTTATTTCCCCGGGTGCACGCGGCGGCGGCGGCATCCCGGGCTCACCATGGTGGCAGCGCGCGCCGAGTGCCCGCGCGTCACCGGCTGCCCGAGCCGCAGCGCCGGCTGAGCGCGCTCTGCCCGCAGCCCCCTGGCCCCTGCCCGGCCCTGCCGGGCCCGCGCGTCCCCTCCGGCCGCCGCTGTCTATGGCGCAGCCCCCCTCCCTGGATCATGCACAGAAACTTTCGCAAGTGGATTTTCTACGTGTTTCTCTGCTTTGGCGTCCTGTACGTGAAGCTCGGGTGAGTATCCCGTGGGCGGGGGCGGCAGCCGGGGGCCAAGACAGCACGAAGGGGCTGCCTCCAGGGCGTCCTCGCGGGGACGTGGGGTCGGGAGGGGGCCACGGCAGTTCTCTGGGCTCCGAGGCTGGCCCATGTGTCAGACCCTCGCCCCACGCCAGCAGAGACGCAGCCCAGCCCCCTGAGCTCCGGAGGGGCGCTGAGCCCAGCGCGGGAGGAGAAAGAGCGGGGCGCGCGGGCGGCCCGGCCGGGCTCGCGGGTAGCGGCGAGCGTGCCCGGCGCGTACTTTCACCTGTTTGGGCTCCAGGCCCCGGGGGTGGGACGCGCCTTCCCTCCCCCGGGCTGCGCTGGGCGCCGAGCCCGGGCCGAGCGCTCGCCGCCTGGAGGGTGCGCCGGGGCGGGGTCGGGGGGCGTCCGGCGCCTGGGGAGGCCCGGGAGGGCGGGGGAGCGCGCACCCGGCCGCGAGCGCGCAGGCCGGGGCACCCGCCGCGGCCCTTCGTCTCTATCCATCACCCAAACGTGTTGAAATTACCTTGACAACTCGTCCGGCTGGCTCGGGATGGGCCGTGGGGCCTGCCGGGCCGCCTCGGGCTCGGTCCGGGGCCCGCGCCCCGCCCGCCCGGGGCCCTGGGCCCTGGGCCCGGCCCCCTCTCGCCGCGCTCCCCCTGGCGCGGCCCGGCGGGCGGGCGCCCGGCGAGCCGCGCTAGCTGCTCTCTGCGGTAGCTGCTCCGAGTCGTATTTCCACATTCCTGAACCCAGCCGAGTCCTTACCTGTTGAGCCGCGATCTCCTTTAGACAGAATCTGTCTCGGCCTCGCTGGAAGTGGGGGTGGAGAAACGGCATGACGGAGAGGGGGTGCGGTGCACCTCGCCGGGGGCGCCCACAGCCGGTTGCCGGCCCCGCGCTGCTCGCACCTGCGGGGACCCGCGCCCTGCGCGCCTACTGTGCGCCGCCCGCCGCCCGGAGGCAAGCCACGTCCAGGCCACGGGCAAGGCAGTGAACAGACCCGCGGGAAGGGCAGGTCCCGGTACCACTGCGGGGAGACGCGGGCTACCAGGTGGAGAGGTGGAAGAAGGCGCTGGGAATTGTCTCTCCATCACCCTCCATCCCATCTCTACTCCGCCATTTCACAGGTGGAGAAACTGAGGCCCAAGGCCTGCAGAGACTAAAGCCAGTGGCCTCAGAGGCAGGAATGGAAGCCCCCGTCCTAGCCTGAGCCCTGCAGGTCTGGGCGGGCGTGCCTGCGGCTGCCAGTAGCCGGTAGCCCCGGTTATCATAGGTCTGTGGGTAGGCTATGTCCCAGGGTGTTTGTTTATGGAGGTGAGGGGTGCGGGGCATTGAGCCTGCTGGGCTGGGGGTGGAGTGGGCAGGCTGCTCTTTTCCTGCATCTCCAGCAGTCCTGCAATGCCTCCCGCCGGGACCCTCAAAGTGATGGCAACCCTTAATGAGGCTTTGTCCCTGCAGCCTGATTCTCAGCGCTGAGGCCTTCCCCCTCCTGGCACCCCTAGGGTTAGGCGCTTTTACTCTCTCAGCTTCAAGGATTAGGAAACTGGGCACAGGACTTAAGTCACTGTCCTCCGGATTCAGTGACAGAGCTGGAACTGCAGTTGTTTGTGGCCCCCGCCCCCGCAGGCCGCTTTTCCTAGTGTCCATTCTTCTGAATCAGTCATCAGAAAGCAGCCCTTCCTCCCACGAGTGAGCCGGTGGGAAAAGCTCTAGGAACCCCCTTAGGCAGCAGCAGGAGCCAAGGGTCCGCCCCAGCCCCGCTCCCGGGGCTGCTTCCAGGGCTTGAGGTTTGTGTGCCCTTCCCAAGCCTCCTGGTCCCTTCTGTAAACAGGGATTGCGGCTCTGGCCATCCTGAACAGGATGGTGGCCAGTGTCTGAGAGAGGTCTGAGTGAGCAAGACCCCACCGGGCCTCCATGTAGCCCAGCCTGAGCCCCAGGCACCTGTGTCAACCTCCCTCTGGGGGTGGGGATAAGAGCCAGGCAGTGGCTGAGCTTCCTTCTGTGTGGCCCTGGCTCTGCCCCCAGGTCCCACCCAGGACCCCTGGAGGGGAAACTCCTCCCCCTGGTGTGCCAATCTAAAACACACACTCCTCGCCTCCAGGATCTCCAAAATGTGACCTCCCAACATCCTGTGGAATGGCAAGCAGGAAAGCCAGAGATCTACGCCGGGATCTGCTAAGGGAAGGAGAGCCAGTCCCTCCCTCCAGGCTCAGCCCCTGCTCCCCAGGATTGGAGAGAAGGGCCCTGCTTTCTTGGCGAGCCATCTTGGCTACATGCAGTGGTCGAAGGGGGAAGCTGGGCCCAGGTGTATCCTAAGGGGTTAAATGACCTGGAAGCCCATTACATTAAGGAGGAGGTTTGGGAGTCTGGGACCAATGGGCTGTCTGTTCTGTCCTCTTGTCACTCCTAGCCTGTGGCCTTGAGTGAGCCCTTTAACCTCTCAGCCTCCCTTTCTTCATCCAAAATAGGCGGTCACAACACCCCCTTCACTTCATCCTGCCCGTGTTAGTCCTGGGGGCCTTTGCCCTGCTGGTGGGGGAGATATGTGTCCCAAGAAACACCTGTAGACACCAGGAGAATCTTTCTTATTGTTAATGACTATGATGTCACCGGGACTGACACCCTGGGGACTTCTCCAGATGGTGTATTCCATGGCATCTGCATCTCAGGAGTTGGGATTTTCAGGGTCACAAAGTTCTGACCAAAGATCAGAGGTTGTATATGCATGGGGGGGATATTCCAGGATCACTCCCCTGCATGCTGCCTGTGTTTCATTACACGGGGGGCCACCTGGGCACGTGCAGCCATCACACACATGTGCCCCTAAGCCCGGTGCAACTCACAGGTACAACCTCTGGAGGAATCCAGTACCAGCAGGAACCAGAACTCAGCCCTCGAAATCCCCTTAGGGGTCACGGCCCTAAGAACAGATGCACCTGGGATTTGGAGCAATTTGAAAACCTGATGGCTTCAGGGAGTCACAGTTCCTCACCCAGGGCCCTTTTTGGACTGAGTGGCCTTCAGCTCCAGCCCTGGAGGAGGCCAAAGCAGAACTCAGAGGAGTCAGAGGAGCCCGTCTGAAGTCTGGACACCCTCTGCTCACTGGAACTGGAGTCACTGCAGTTCTAGGACGAGCCCTGTTGCAAGCCTATCCCTGCCTTTGGGGCCTGAAGCAGAGGGGCCCGAGAGCCCTGGACTGGGAGGGATGAAGATGGAGGAAGTGACTGCTTTCTCCTGGGTGATGAGCCTCCACACCAGGTCTAGAAGTTAGAAAATCCTCTTCCTCAGGACAAGGGGCCGGACCACCCAGCCCTCCCTTGTCTTGCCATCTTCCTGCTTTGCACTGTGATTCAGATGTAGAGGGATGGTTAAGTGGAACCAGGATTGGCTAACGAAAGGAGGTGGGACACTAGACCTGTGTTTCCAGGCTTAAAAATAAATAAATAAATAAATAAATAAATAAATAAATAAATAAATAAATAAATAAACGAACTCTAAGAGGGAGAACGTCCTCGCAGGTCTACTTCTCCCCAAACCCGTCCCCGCCAACTGGGATAGGGAAGCCAGAGTGGGGACGCCTCTGTGTGAGGCGAGCAGCACCTGCCGGCGATGCCTTCCCACTGGCGGCCTCTCCAAAGAGGTGCCCAGGCAGGGTCCTGCAGTCTCAGCATCAGCTCAAGGCTGGGCTTGGTTAACCATGGCAGTGCCTGTGTGCGACCTACAGCCAGCCTCACTAAACCCAGGACACACGGGGGCAGAGGCTCAGGACACTCAGTGCATCTGTGCACACACACCTGTCCTCACAGACCGCCCACTCTCCTGCAGGCACACACAGGCACATGCAGGTACATGCATGCACACACGCGCATACGTTGCTGAGCACAGCCCCCAAGCACACGCCTCCGGGCAGTTCCCCAGCGGAGTCGCCCCCAGGTGCACCTTCCGGAGCCAGGCCAGAGCTGTGTGGCTTCCTAAAGATGGGGGTGCGGGTGACCCGGCCAAGGCAACTTGGGCAAGCCCTGGAGGCGGCTCCCACCGCACGCCCCGGTCAGCCTCCCCTTTAAAAAAACCCGCCGGGGGAGGAGGCGGATGTAGGGACGGCCCGTCCAATGGCAGCTGCGCGCCTCGGTCGACTTGGAGACGTGAGCCAGTGCGAGCGACAGAGCCGGTTCGCACCGACAGACGGACGGAGGTCCAGAACGCAGACAAGGCGCGCCCGCTGCCCGGGCCGGGTCCCCGCCCCGCCCTCCAGCCCCAGCTCCCGCCGCTGCCCCAGATCCAGCGCCATGCGCGGCCCTGGCGGCGGGGCACGGGCGACAACTGCGCCCAGGTCCACGAGACCCAGCCCCTAGCGCCTGGCGCCGCCGCCCTGCATCGGGGAGCTCCGCGGGGACCCCGGCCTCAGCTGGCCCAGGCGCCCTGCCCGTGGAGCCTGCCCAGCCCAGCCAGGCGCGCCGGCCCACCATGCTCCTACTGTCGCCGCGCAGCGCGCTCGTCTCCGTCTATTGCCCGCAGATCTTTCTCCTCCTGTCCAGCGGCAGCTACCTGTGAGTGCCGCGGGCGACGTGCGGGGTGGGCGGGTGGGTTCCCCTCGGGCCTCCAGCGCTGGAACAGGGCGGGCAGGGAACGCGGCAGCGAGGCCCCTGGGCGGGGCACCGGGTGGCCTTCGCGCGCGGGAGCCGGGGGACTTTAGGTCGCCTCGCCAGCCTAAGCTGCCGAGGTGGAGCACTTGGCGGCCAGCGACGTCAGTGAGAAGTCCTGGCTCTCGAGTCAAAGAAAGGATGGCCTGAGAGCGGCTCGACTGCCGGAGTAGAGCAGGCTGTGCACGCCCAGCGCGAGGGCTCGCGGGCACGCAGGCAGCGCCGAGATTCCCTGCGCGTCCCAACAAGAGTCCTGGACCAGTGGAGGACCCCTCCCCATATTAGCCCAGGCGGCGCGCAAGACCATGCGACACTTGGGATAGCCGCACGCACACACCCGCTCCCTCGTGCAAACACCGGCACGCACGTGCACAACGCGCTCCACCGGACAGCGCCCGGACTGCACCCCGAAGTCGCTGCGGCTTCTCGCGCCTTCCTGCCGCACTGGGTGACCTGATCCCTGCCCCTGCCGAGTCCTCACCTAGGGGCGAGGTGGACGCGCATTGCGCGCTGCCGGCCGCGTTCGCCCAGGTGTCTCCGCCGAGAGAGAGCACGGAGCGTGGGTTCTCCTGTGTGCGTCCAGCGGGGCAGAGCCCACTGGGCTCTGAGAAGCTCCGGGCAGGGCCGAATCCAGCCCAGTGAGCTCGGGGGGGCGCAGTGGTGGCTTCGCTCGATTCCTAATGGGACTCATATGCTCTGGCCTCTGACTCAAAAAGAAGTTTGATTTATGGAACCGCCA
>NC_045452.1:27818491-27836435 GCF_002776525.5 Piliocolobus tephrosceles | reverse complement strand
TGACTCAAAAAGAAGTTTGATTTATGGAACCGCCATTTGGGGGAATTTAAGCTGGATGCTACTGATTAAACCTCAGCGCCTGCTCTCCCTCCCCTTCTCTTCCCTTCCCCCTCCCCCCTCCCTTACACGCGGGCCACGTCCGGGGTCGCCTGACGCGGCCAGAGGGGGCAGCCGCTGCCTTCCCGCTCCCTGCGCTCCCCCCTCCCCACATGCGGTCGCAGTCCTAATACAGCGCCGCGCCCCCACCCCCATTTAATAAAGACGCAGCCAATTTCTCCTCTTGCTCCTAGGAAATTACTATCCTACCAGTTTTCCTTCTATAAATAGTCGCGCATCTTGAAACAAAAGTTCGCAACCGCAGCCAGATGCTGCGAGGCCCGCGGTTTCCCGGGCTGTGGGACATAATTACAAGGTCCAGGCACAGAGAGCGCTCCAGGCCCGGCGGGCAGCCCCGGCTGCGGAGGCATCGCCTGAGGGGGGCGGGGTAGCAGGGCGCATGCGGGTGGGGACCGCCTGAGCAGTGGGGACCCAGGCTATCAAAGTGCCAGCGTCCCTGGATCCTGCTTCTGGTGTCCTTCCCAGGAACTGCATCAACCAGGGGGCCTTGGAATTTCAGCCTCTGGCGGTTGGAGGCCAGGAAGCCTCCCCCTCCCCAGAATCCTGGCATTTCAGCCTTAAGCCTTGCTGGAGAATTGGCAGCTCCGGTGCTTGGGAAATCATTTTTGGAGCCGGCTGGCTGAGGTTCCGTATTCATGAAGAGGTGTCCGGGGTGGGAAACCAGGAGTCCTGAGGAGGTGGGGGCGAGGGAAGCGGGGATTGGAGGGTTGGGGTAAGGGTCGGAGAGAGGGAGGTGCACAGGGGCCCCAGAAGCCTGGTGGGAGTTGATGCCAAGGCAGCCGTGAGGGGCCTCTGGGGTAAGGTGGTGCCCAGTGTACCTCTGCAGACCCCAGGTTTATCTCAGGGCTGTCCTCCTCATCTGGGCCTGCAATGACTACAGCCGCCAGGCTTGTTCCTGGAGTGTGCACTGCCAGCTGTGTTGGCAGAAATTCTCCTAAGGAAACAGCTTTCCCAGACATCCCTGGGCCAGTGCTGGGGTCCGGCCTGGGTCGTGGGGGACAGGAAGGCAGGCTGCATCCCTGACTTGCCCTCAGCAGCTCCTGCACCACAGGGAGGAAAACACTGACGCCAGCCTTCCCCAAGCAGAGAGGAACCCAGAGTGTTCCAGGAGCGAGGGGGGCGGGTCTCAGGTTGCCCCTGCCCCGTTTGTTTGGTGGGCACAAGGCTGACCATAGGTGGGAGTAGGGCCTGCGCAGTTCAATTTGAATGAAAGCGTGCAAAGTGAGAAGACCTTGGTTTCGGTGTTTCTGACCCAATGGCTGCACTTGGGGGAGGCAGCCAGCAGGCAAGTCCTTGGAGAGCTGTGAGAGGTGGGGGTCAGTGTCAGCCCACCCTCAGCACTGCAGGCACGCTGGATGGCATTGGCCTTTGGATCTGAGGATGCCTAGGCTAGGAGGGTCGCTGGGTGGAGGCTTCATTCTGCTCCAGAGAACTTTCAGGAACTTTCCAGATCCCATTGCTGGGATCCCAGACACTGGCCGACAGCTGATCCTCCTCCTTTCATCCGGGCTGCTCCCCTAGCTCCCTGTCCTGGGCTGTGGTCTGTGCACACCAAATCCCAGACGCATGCCTGGGCCCCTGCCGCTGATCAGGTTGGACGGGTGTGTTGGCCTGGAAGCGCCCTGCGCCCCTGCTACAATGCTGACTTGCAGCGGTGCTAGGCGGCTCTGGCCAGCCCTTGCCTTCTCTGTGCAGAGCTCTGTTGTCAGCGCAGGAGCTCCCAGGGCCAGCGGGGATCAGTCAGGGCCCAAGGGAGGGCAGGTGGGGGACCGCAGGCCAAGAGGAAGGCTTGTGGTGCTGGGTCAGCTGGAAGGGGGGCCTGGCTGAGGCCTTGACCAGGACCAGGCTCAGCTTCTGTCCCAGGCAGGTCTCTTCCGGTCTCAGCCTTCCTCTCCCAGATGTGGGGGTTGGCTCTGACGACCCCCCCAGGTCTTCCGGTAGGAGCCTCTCATGGTGACCGCCCGCTCTGGGGAGCCAAGTGAGTCATGGGTGACGGGGCGGTTACTCACCGACCACCTGGCTGTGGTAGGGTGGGGGGGCGCTTACCGCTGCCCTGCCAGGCCAGGCCTCTTCCCGGCTTTGTCAGCGGTGCCAGCCACAGTCCCAGAAGTGCTGTGGCCATGACCCTCGGCGGGGAGGAGACGAACCAGGCCCACTCCCATGGTACCATGGCCTGTGTGGGGACAGGATGTGCCCCTTGGCTCAGGCGTATTAAGGTTGCCCTTGGGGGAGGGGCAACTCCCAGCCTGGAGGGTCTGCATCTATCCAGGTCTGGGAGGGGCTCTGCTGTGTGCCCTGAGCGGGTCCATGGGCCTCTCTGGGCCTCAGTCTCCTCATGGGTCACTTGGGATGGTGATCCCTCCCCCAAGGCTCAGACCAGGTCATGTGTAGTTGGAACTTGAAAGTGTAGAACGTTCCATAGAGGGAGTACATGTGGAATTCGAGCTGGGAAATCTGATGAGATCTCAACTGGGGACCCTCCACTGGAGTGGACAAGTGGAGCCCCCCCTAATCACAGGAAACTCCCTAGAACTCATCATCATGTGGACGAGACCCACCAACCATTGGCTAAAGGGGAGAATGTGCATCGTGGACCGTCTGTCTGCGGAGGGAGGACAGGAGGTCCTGGGATGGCGCTGGGTGCCACAGTTGTGCACAGAGGCCTGTAGGATAATGTGCCATTTTCTAACATGGTTTCCCTTGAGTCTTCGTGAAGCCAAGCGGCATGACAGTGACTCAGATCCGGATCCTCATCCTGACTCCACAGGGCCCTCACTGCCTGGCTGTGTCCTCAGGCCCAGCTCTTCCCTCTCCAGTGCAGATGATGGGAGCACAAACCTCACTCGGTGGCTGTGGGAAGCTCTAGCTTGATGCCTGGTGCGGTCAGTGCACGGGAGACTGGCCATTCTCAGCTATCAGGAATAGGGAGGTTGGCCACAGGCAGCACAGGGGGAGGCCCAGTGGCTGTGTTCATTCAGGAAGGAGTGATGGACCCCCTAGGGCATCTCAGAGGGCTTCCCAGAGGAGATGACTCTCAGACAGGGTTTTGAAGGATGGATAGGAGTTGGCCAGACTAAACAGGCACATGAAAGGGACCCCTAGACGAGGGAATAATACTGTCAAACACCTTCACCAGGGCATCCACTCCAGGGAGCCTCAGAGCATCTCGCTGAGGTGGATCAATGGGATGCCAGGATCCAGAGAAGAGGCTGTTTCCCAAGGTCACCTTGGAGCCCAGGGGTTCAGCCTTCCTAGTTCCAGCTCCTCACGTGGCACCAGCACTGCTTCTGAAGGGAAGTTCCCCCTATGCAGTCCCACAGGGACAGGAATCGGGATATCCCAGGGCCTCAGGCTCCAGCCAGTGGTTGGAGGTGCTGATGGGAGGCGAGGTGACGATCATAAAGTTGCTGATTTTTGAGGCGCCAACAGCACATTATTGTTCCCTCATTCACACACTTCCGTGAGCTCCTCTGGGGACAATGGCCAAGCAAGTCACACTCCCGCCCCTTCCCCTCCCACCCACCTGGAGCCTTGAGTCACCCTGGCAGGGCAGGTGGATGCCTGTGGGGAACCCAGGGACCCTGCTTGGGTGTGGACCAAGGCTCTGTTCTCGGAGCACCCTGACAGACTCTGGGGTGTGGCGGTGTTGGATGAGGTAGAGGGCTCAGTTGTGGGTGTCCAGGCCATCAGCCCAGGGCCAGGGAGCGGAGCCCCTGAAACTGAGAGCCACATGCAGCAGAAGCTTAAGCCCTCACTGCTCACACTGCTCCCTGTCATCCTGGGCAGATGGAGTGGCTGTAGCAGGCTCCTAAGGCTGCCGCCCTACACGGCCCTGGGTCCAGCTCAGATGGGGCTCAGCTCCCCTCCCAAAGGGACAGGAGGCCGGGCGCCCTCCCTTGTCAGATGAAACCCCGGCCCAGGGCTCCTTCAGCCTGATGAAAGGGTCATTGTGTGGTGCGGGCCGCCCGCTGGCCAAGGACAAAACCACCGTTTGTCCTCCGTCCCTGGCGCGGGGCTGGGGGCCTCACCTCAGGCTGGCCGGCAGGGTGGGGGTGGGTACAGGTGCGCTCCCTCCTCCCTTCCTTGTCTTCCCACTCAGCCCGCCTGGGGCCCCTCCCCCATCCCTGCCCCTCACCCAGGGCGTTCTCGTCCTCTGAAGGTGGGTCCTGAGGCTTGGGTCAGTTCCGCTGTTGGCAGAGAGGCAGTGAGTTCTCCAGCCCCAGAGGCATACAAGCAGATGCAGTAGGAGTGAGGGCCGGGGATGCTGGGGAGGGTCCCTGCCTGGGCAGAGAAGCAGCGCTCACAGTTTCTCTGTGCAAGCAGCCAGTGGAGTGGTTGGCCTTTCCACCGAGGCCATGCCACAGTCTCAGTGGTAGAGTGGCAGGTGAGGCTTGGCACAGGGCCATCAACACTTCCTCCATCTCCAGGCTGGAGCAGGTGGCAGCTGAGGTGCTGGGGCTGCCACGAGGCTGGGTCTGAGGCTGTGTGCAGACGACACTAATGTCCTGCTCCCCCATGCGGCCTTTGCAGATTTAGTATGTGAAGCCTGCAGGTGCCCGGAGCTGGGCCTGGGAGGAAGTCACGCCACCCGCCGAGCAGCTCACTGGGTGTCAGCAGTAACGGAGGACAGCCTGAGTGAGCATGCCCTGGAGTCCCACCCCGTGACCCCTGCGGGCCTCCATCTTTTTCTGGAACCCTCCCGCGCTGTGATCCCTGCTCCAATCCTTCCGTACCCAGTTGGAGCTTTGAATGGACCAGGCCCCCTGGAGGGAGGGAGCCCGGCCACAAGGACTGGTGGTGTCTCAGCTGGCCTCCGCGCAGTGGGTATTGCTGTGGCCAGGGTGAGGAGGTGTCCAGAGCTGAGACTTAGGCCTGTGCAGTCCCAAGCGGTGAGACAGATGGCAAAGCCCCTTCCAATGGGAAGTCCTCCAGAATGCACTGCCTGTCCTGCAGACCCCCGCTTAGGGAACTCAGGATGAGACATTCCCACTTCTGGAGGACTTGGGTTCCCCGAGAAGGCCCTCCCTGGCGGGACTGACGTGTGCACAGTGCCCAGGGTCTGCTTTGGGATCCGTGTCCCCCTTGGGCTCTCAGACAAGGGGAGCTAGGAGAGGCCTGTCTGCCGTGCTAGGTGGTGGAGTGAGGAAGACAAGGTCAGGGTGCAGAGTCACTTGCCCAGGTCAAGCAGCTGAGCCCAGATTTGAGCCTGGGGCCTCCTAGCTGTGGGGTCCATGTCACTTGTCACGGTGTCTTAGCAAGGCGAGTTTTCAGCCTTGGGTGAGCTCTCTCCCATTTCCTGCCTGTCCTCTCCAGGCAGAAACCAATGCCTCCGGTTGCTTAGAACTGTGTATTGACCAAGAGTCCCCGGGGCCCTGAGCGAGGGTCTCAAGGTTGCAGAGGCTGCCTCCAAGGTTAGCTTTAGGACCAGAGGTGCAGCTCTCCTGTGGGTATGGGAAGCCCAGAGGCTTTCTGTTCTGGGCCTTGTCCTGCTTCGGTCCCTGAGCCGGGAGCTCTGAGACCAGCCTGGCCAGCGTTGTTGGGTCAGCGTGAGTGTGGTCCCAGACGCCCAGGCCCTGTTCCTGGCTCAGCTATGGGCTTGCGGCAACCTTGAGGCATCCCTCCACTTCTCTGGGTCTCAGTTTCTCCATCTGGGTGGTAGATCTGGATGCTTCCCCAGATCCTCCTCCTCCCTCCTCCCCTTCCTGCTGGCCCCCCCACCACCCTGAACTTTCCCTTCATGCCCACAGAGTGATGGCAGCCCCCGTGGGTGGGTGATCAGGGCTGGCCGCGTGTGCAGGTGTGACTGGAAAGGAACGCCCCTGCCTCCCTCCCTTCCAGCGGCGTTTACGCAAAGCCCTGTGGGACCCACAGCAGGAGCTCTAAGCTCCTGGTCGAGGGCGGTCCGGGGAAGACCTCTCAAGAAAGGCAGCCTCTGACCTTGGCCCTGAAGGACCTGCTGGAGGGAAGGAAGGTGGGTTCCTGGGAAAGGGGCAGACGTGGGCAAAGGCCTGGAGGTGTGAAGAAGATGTGGTGACTGGGCATCAGAAGTGGGGAGCAGCAGGTTAGAGTGGGCTGCGGCAGGGGAAGATGAGGTGGGGGCGGTGCCAGAGGCAGTGACCTCGGGTCTGGGGACCCCAGGGCAGGGAGGAGTGGCTTTGGCAGAGCTTTAGAAAGAGTTTTCTGGGCAATGAGGTGGAAGATGGGGAAGCAGGGCGGAGGCTGGTCCTGCCCACCAGCCGCAGATGCAGGACCCGGGGCCACTCCGGGGCTGAGGAGAGGGGATGACTGAGTCTGCAGGACTGTCTGGTGGCAGGGGTGCCAGGGGAGTGTGCTTGGCCAGGTCTGGGGTTGCAGGGTTGCCTGCCTCCTCCCCAGCACTCAGGGCAGTACCAGGCACTCACTCAGTCGGTACCCAGCACATCTGTCAGAGGGTCTGATGGCCGCTTCGGGGTCTGGGGCCCCAGGAACTCCCAGGTCGGGGCCCATCGCCCAGGGGTCCTGTGGTGGCCCCAGGTGTGCTCGGCCCCCAGCGGCACAGGTGGGAAGGGGGAGTGGGTGACCGGGGGCTGGATGACTTCCCAGCTCCCCTGACTCAGGTCTTCCCAGGATGACTTCACCGCTGGCGGGGAAGTGCTGGGAATTTCCAGGTGCGGCCGACACCGCTCCCCAAGGAAGGCAGATCCATCCCGGGACTCCTCCTGTGTGCCCCATGGCTCCCCTCAGCCTAGGGAGGCCTGGCCTTCAGAGGCTACAGTCCTGTGGGCTGAAGCGCTTGCTCAGCCCCATCACTGCCCCTGCAGGGTTGTCACCCGCCTTGGTGGCACTGCCCTGGGGATGGAGTCGCACGTCAGGTACGCCTTCCTGAGCGTCAGAGTGTTCAGAGAGTGTGCCTGGGGGTGACAGGCCCCGGATCCCTGGATGCCAGGCAGGCTGGTGTTGTGGACAGAGCACTGGATAGGGTGTCAGTGACTCTGGACTCCAGTCACTCCATGTCTGCAGTAGTCCAGAGTGCACAGGGACGCAGGGCCTGAGGACCTGCGGGACGTAGCCCCTGAAGTGGCCAGCCTGGGATGCTGTGGACCTGCACCTGGGGAGGGGCACTGGGCTGAGGGCTGCAGACTGCACATGGGCCCCATCTGTTCTCTCTCAGAACCTGCCTTCCCAGCATGTGGCCTGGGGGCTCCCCTCTAGGCTGCAGCTCCTGGAGGTATAGGGGATCACCTGGTACCCCATCGTGCTCTTGTATTTCCTTCTGGCATCTTTGTGCGGTGTGTGTGCTTCCCTCTCCTGCAGGAGTCCTCCTGTGGTCTATCCCTGCTTTGGAGCAGCCTCGGAGGGGTGGCTGGGGCTGGTCCCCCACCTTCAGAGGCTGGGGAGAGCCCGGCTTTGCAGTCAGCTCTGACTGTGAGCCCAGAGCCCAGCCCGGCTTCCCCTTACCGCCTTCCTCGGTGGAGATTCCTGTGGCAGGTAGGACGGGAGGGTGGGAAGAGGCAGAGCCCAGAGGTGGGGGAAAAGCCACAGGGTCTGGTCTTGCTCTTGTCTCTGATACCAAATCACTGCCACATTGCTGTGTGGCCTTGCCCGAGATGCTGCTCCTCTCTAAGCCGCCTCTGTAAAAGGGGAATGATGAACTCCAACTACGGGCTCACCGTGGGGAACGCAGGGACGGTGCTCAGGACCTCGGGCCACTTCAGTCAAGGCCCCTGGAGTTCTGAAGGCTCCATAAACACTCACTCAGCCAGGCTGATGAGAGGCGGAGGAGGGGAAATGGGCACTCTGGACCACAAGGCGTCCAAGCTGAGCAGTTGGCTAGGAGGCCGTGGCAGCCTAGGAATTCTTGGAGGGAGCATGCCAGAAAAGTGGGCTGCTTGAAAGGTGAGGGGGATGTGGAATTATGCACAGGGGGCTTGTGGCCCAGAATGGGTCCCCTGCTTTGGAGAATGCAGATGGCCTATGTGGGGCTGGCCTGGCTCCGGCTCACGCTCTGTCTGAGACGCTGTGTGGCCCAGGCACGGACTGGGTGTGGCTCCCATCTGTTCCTAGAAGGAGGACCCTTCAGGACTATGGCCTGAGGTTCAGTCTCAGGGCCGGGAGCTCAGCCCTATCTTGCAGTCTGCAGAGAAGTGATGGCTCGGCCCCCAGACCTGCCATTCAGCCAAGTTCAGAGCAGCCAGGAAGGCCAAGGTGCTGGCCCAGCCACAAAGTGTCCAGACTCCTATCCTGGCCATGGGCCAATGGGGCCTGCCAGCTCCCTCCAACTTGTTCCACTTGTCTGTCCACCCACCCATCTGTCCTGAGGTTTCAGGTTGGCATCCTGGTCACCCAGGCCTGCAAGGCGCCCCTGCGTCCAACAGATCTGTGGCATCAGGGCTGGGGCTGGGAGTCCCATCCTTGCTAGGGTCTCAGCTAGCTGTGTGGTCTCAGGTGCTGTGGCATCTCTGGGTGTTTCTGTCCCCATCTGTACTGTGGGAAGCAAAGAGAAAGGCCAGGGTAAGACCTAGGGAAGGGTATAGCTGAATCTCAGTCCCAACGGCTTCCTCAGGAGCCCAGTACGGATGTGATCCTGTAGGGAGTGGAAAGGGGAGAATGGAGAGAGATCCTAGTGGACTTCTTGGAGGAGGAGGCACTAAGCTGGGTCTGGAATCTTGCCTGGCTGCTGGAGGGGGCAAGCTGCCTGCCCCTGGATGGGGAGGAGCTAGTCCAGTGTGGCCAGCACCTGGTGCATCGTGATGGGCCCTGGGTGCTGGTAGAGATCTGGAAGGTTCTGAAGTCAGAGGTCAGTGTCCTGCGGTTTGGGGATCACAGTGAGTGGGTGAGGCTCTCATTTCACAGATTTAGCAGATATGGTGGCTGGGAGTGTCTGCCCTTGACCTCATTAGCTGTGGGCTCCTTGTGTTGGCCAGGGGTGCAATGGATCCCCTGGCTGTGGCTCATCCACCTGCAGCAGCCTCAGCCCTGCCTGGGGCCTCCAGCTCTTCGCCAGCTTTTTCCCAGGAGGTCTGGTTCTTCTCCAGGGTGGGGTCCCAGGCTGCCAGGCCAGGAATGCCAGCTATGTGGGGAGGGTGGGGGGCAGCCGCCCGCCGGGGGTGTGAGGGAGCAAGTGGACGCTCTGATCCCTTCCCTGGGAACACTATGAGCTGAGAGCTGAGCAGAGCAGTGGCGTGGAAAGAGTGGCAGGTGGGACCGCAGTGGAGGGCAGCCTGCAGGATGCCCCACCCACCAGCAGGGCGTTTCTGCCCATTGGACAGACAGGCAAACTGAGGCTCAGGGAGGCCAGCGAGAGCCAGCAGCTGAGCAGAACTTGAATACAGGACCCCAAACCCAAGCAAATGAGCAAACCTCTTTAGGACACAGCTGCAGGTACCCAGATTGTCACCTCAGCCCCTCACTACACAGATGGGAAACTGAGGCCAGGAAGGGCAGGGAGGGTCAGAGGGATGGCCTCATTCCTGAGCTGGGCCCTGGGGGTGTCAGCCCTCTTCTCTCCCCAGCCCCTTCCTTGCCCACCCCCTACCCGCCCAGCTCCCTTTGCCTCCTCTAAGGATGCATTGTCCCGGCCCCCACCCACGCTGCTCTCTTCTGGCTATTCTCTCTCAGCCTCAGTTTCCTCATCTGTAAGGCCAGGCTGGCAAGGACCAGCCAGGGGAACCAGAGTGGGGAGAGGGTGGGAAAGGGTGGGAAACGGTTCCAGGGCCCCACACACCACGAACCCTGCTTGGAAAGGGGAGCGCGTTGGGCCTGTCCCTTCCCCACAGGTGTAAGGCCCCTTCCAGGCCTCACCTGCCACTTGCCAAAGGAGGGCTGATTGTCCCCTGCTCTCAGATGAGAAAACTGAGACTCAGAACAGCCTTGGGGTGGCTGGGCAAAACCCCTGGCCCAAGCCCCCCAACCCCCATCCCACGGAGCTGGGCCCTCCTCAGGAAGGACGGGGCACCAGCTGTTGAGCCCAGACCTGTCCTGTTCATTCTCTCTGGCTCCTTCCCACCGGCATGCCCAGCTCTGGGCTGCAATGCATCCCCTCCAGCTTCCTCTGAGGGCAGCGCTGGAGCTGCTGTGGGGTCCAGGCATTACGGGGCAGGTGCAGATGGAGCTCTGTTCTGGATGAGTGGGGGTGTCTGACCAGTCTGCAGCCTGTGGCTCATGGGGTCTGCTGAATGACCCCAGACCTGGCCCACATTCTTATCCCCATTTGACAGGTGGGAACACTGAGGCCACCACCAGCCCCTGCCCCATACTCAGCCCCAAGGAACCCTGCTGGGCTCCAAAGCCATAGACCAGCCCCTGTATGGATGGAAAGTTCCGGGCCAACCCTCTGCCCACCTGAGGAAGAGGCTGGCAAGGACTCGGCCCTGGGTGGGCACGGGGGCCAGGCGCTGTCCTCCCGGGTATCTGCTGAGTTACTTCCTGGGTGGGTGGATCCAGGCCTGCCTCCCTGGCTGATCACAGATAATTGGAGCATTCTTCAAATATTTTTGCCAGAAGACGCCTGAGAAGGAAGAATTACAAAGCGCCCTGGGCCAGGAGCGTGGGCTGCAGGAGCCCGGGGCAGCCCAGCAGCCAGGGCCAGGGGCCGGGAGGGAGGCTGGAGATCAGGCCCAGGCTCAGCCAGCCTGTCCCTGCTACCCAGAGAGCTGGGGAGGGGGCTGCCCATGCTCCCTCAGCTGGGGGGGTGGGGTGGCTCATGCCCGTGTTGAGCTTGGGGCCTGGCCAGGTGCTGGGCAATGCTGGGGACCCCTGCCCTGGGGAGTCTGCCGCTGACACAGTGGCTTTAGGACAGCCTGACAGGTCAAGCACAGAGTCTGGGCGCTCCCAGAGGGGGCTGGTGGGTGGGAATGCCTCCCCAAGGAGGGGTCTCTTCAGTGGAGAGCTCAGCAGGTCAGGGGCCAGCATGCTAGGAAGGAGTGTGGGCAAGAGTGAGGACTGAGGGGGCAGACCTGGGGCCACCTGGCCAAAGTGGCCAAAGAGGAGCAGACTGGGCTGGGGCCGGGAGGTGGCTGAGGCAGGCCCCAAGGCCACGATCCTGCTGGTGTCAGGGTGGGGCGTGGACCATGCCAGGGGTAGGATGGTGGGTGCCCTGGGGGCAGAGCAGGGCGTGCTGGGGAAAGCCTTTCTGACCTCCATGAGCTTTTTGAAAGAGGTGCATGTTATCTGCGGGGGAGGGCAGGCGGCCCCAGGGTTCTGCTTCTGGCTCCTGTGGCTCTGGGGGGTCTGGGATGCTGAGTCCCGGGCAGGCTCCAGCTGGGTTCCAGGAAGAAGTCAGATCTCGTGTCTCCCAGACGGAGCGCTGCCCCGGTCCTTCTCGGGAATGCTTTCAGTGGGGGGGTGGGACGCTACTTCCACCCTGAAACCGGGTGGGATGGGCAGCACTAGGACTGCTGGGGTGCTGTGTTGAGAGCTGGTGTCCAGTCCAGATCGAGGTGGGAGAGCGGGGGTCCAGCCAGGCTGCTGTGGGGCCATTTGCGCTCCCCCCCCACACCTCCACTGGCAAAACAGAGCTGGGCTGTGGTTTGTGGGGTCGGTTTTTGGGAATTTGGAGGAGAAATGGGATACTGAGGTGGAGGTGCCTGGCTCTCAGGCCTCCTCAGGACACGAGCCCACATCTGTGTCATAGCATAGCCGATTTCTCCCAGGCCTCATCACCAGAAAGACGCAGCTTGTCCTGTTACTGGTGGGGAGCTGTGCCCTCTCGAGGGGTACTTTGGGTGGTTTCACCTCCATAATCCTCACCACCCCATCCCCCAGTTTTAAACGCTGGGCCCTGACATGGACTGTGGGCATTTTCTCAACCCTATGTGAAGTGGGGGTACAAGCTGGTTTCAACTGACCTGTAATGCAGTCTGAGTGACAAGGGGACGCCCCACGGCAGCCTTGCTGCCCACCCAGCCTGCAGCCCTAGCCCCTGCCTGCACAGGCAGCTGAGGCTCTGCCACGCCTGGCCTTGCATCAGGCCCAGCATATGGTGGGGAGTAAGACAGGGTTCTGCATTCCTGGACCCAGCTATGGGGGCTCAGACCTATTTGGGGAGGGCCCATGAGTCAGTCTGGAGCCTGAGAGACTCCCTGCAGCTTGGTGCATGTTGGGGGGCTTCCTCCTCCAAGAGCGCCTCGGGGAAGGCCCAACCCCACACAGCCTGGCCCCAGATGCAGCCTCCTGCCCCTAGAGACTTACATGGGAGGGTGGCTCTCCAGAAGGATAAGTGACCGCACTCTGCCCATCCTGTCCCCGCTGTCTTTGAGGGTCAGGGATGGGATATCTCCCAGGGGAAGGGTTGATGACAGGGCACTGGCCAGCCCCGGGACGGGAGGGGTGAGTTCCAGCCCTGCTCGCTCCCAGCCTCCCTGAGCTACCAGGAAGGCTGCTGAACCTTTCTGGACCTCCGGTTCCTGTTCTGAGGGAAGAGTAATCATGATTATTGTCACCATTCTAGCCCTTGGCCCCCCGAACTTTGAAATAGCAACCCTGAGGGGACTCTGAGGCCAGTCAGGCACGCAGTGGGTGTTCACTCTGCCTCAACCACTGAAAACCCTGACAGCGTGAGGGATTTAGGTTAGACGCCTACCTGCTGGGGGAGGCGCTGAAGCAGGGGTTACTCCTGAACACAGCAGGGGTGTCAGGGAGAGGACAGGGTGGCTCTGATTCTGGGCACAGGTGAGATGCTGCCCACCCCCTGCCACCTGGGCTCAGGGTACCCAAGAGTGAGATGATAGGTTACCCCAAAGCTCCTGAGAATGTTGGAGGAGGGAGCCCCCAGGCTGGGCCTTGGCAGAGATGGCGCCGCCCAGATGAGGGTCTTAGCCAGAGGGGCCACGTCCCACAGCCCTGTTTCTCCCCATCACTGCTGATGGCCCTGCTCCTTTGGGAGGAAGGATGGTCGCTATGTGGCAGCTCTGTCCACTGCCTGAGTGCCAGGCTGGGCATAGGCAGACCAGGAGGGCACTCCACCAAGGGCTATGAGCCCCCACAACTCCCTGGGGTCTCCTGCACTTAACCTTCTCACTGCCTGGGAGCTGCTGCGGTGGGCTGTTGCCCGCATTCAGGGTCTACAGAGGCTGAGGGCCTGGTGGGGACAGGCTGGCTGATGGGCACAGGCTGAGGCAGAGGAGCCCTGGCAGGGCATTCTGGCTCAGCCCAGCTCTGCCTTAGGTCGGTGGCTGGCCCAGCCCAGCAGCCCCATGGAGCACGTGTGCAGGAAAGGCTAGCACCCCCAAGGCGGGCCAGGCACACACAAAGCACACAGGCACGATTTTTAATGTTTGCATTTGAATTTTGAAGTGTGTTTTCTGGGTTTTTTTTGTTTGTTTTTTTGAGATGGAGTCTCGCTCCCTCACGCAGGCTGGAGTGCAGTGGCGCGATCTCGGCTCACTGCAACTTCCGCCTCCTGGTTCAAGCAATTCTCCTTCTTCAGCCTCCCAAGTAGCTGGGATCACAGGTGTGTGCCACCATGCCCGGCTAATTCTTGTATTTTTAGTAGAGATAGGGTTTCACCATGTTGGCCAGGCCAGTCTCAAACTCCTGACCTTAGGTGATCCACTCACCTCGGCCTCCCAAAGTGCTGGGATTACAGGTGTAAACCACCGTGCCCGGCCTGTTTTCTGTATTTTAATTATTGTAAGAAGCCTGGAGTTTCCACTCCTGCTTTGTTATTGCCCCATTTCAATAAAGTCACATACTGTAATACTTTACTTTTATGCTGAGATATAATTTACGTAAAATGCAGAAATCTCTAGTGCACACCTTGACGCATTTTTACATACGCGTGCACTCATGCAACCACCACATGGCTTGGGACAAAGAACATTCTGGCATACCGGCAGGCTCCCTCTGCTCACTCCCAGTTGGTGCCACCCACCCAAGGGTAACTATTCTGATTTCTCTCTCCAAGATGAGGTGGGCTTGTTCTGGGTATGTTTTTTTTGAGATGGAGTCTCACTCTGTCACCAGGCTGGAGTGCAGTGGTACGAACTTGGCTCACTGCAACTTCCAACTCCCTGGTTCAAGCGATTCTCCTGCCTCAGCTTCCTGAGTAGCTGGGATTACAGCCTCACGCCACTACACCCAGCTAATTTTTGTATTTTTAGTAGAGATGGGATTTCACCATGTTGGTTAGGATGGTCTCAATCTCCTGCCTTCGTGATCCACCCACCTCAGCCTCCCAAAGTGCTGGAATTACAGGCGTGAGCCACGGCGCCCGGCCAGAGATTCTTAGAAGTGGTGGAATCCACACATCCTCTTTCCTGGCTTCTTTCACACACCGTGATGTCTGTGAGGTCCATCCGTGTTGACGCGGGTCGGCAGTTTCTTCGCCGTGTAGTCACGCTGCATGAATGGACCACACTTAATTTATCCATCCTCCTGTTGACAGACGCCTGGGTTGTTCCCCATTTATGCGAAAGACCCATGTGCGTATCCTTGGGTGATCACAAGCACGGGTTTGTCCTGGGTACGGGAGAGAGATTGCTGGGTCACAGGGAAGGGCTGATCTGGGCATGGACCCACTGGTGGTGGCTGCAGTGGCTGATGTGGATACCCAGTGGCTTCACAGTTGCTGGTCTCAGGCTTGGGGCCCCATAGACGAAGCTGGTCCCTGATCTCCAGGGGGAGGCTGGATCCTGGGGGTCAGACATTGTGTGTCTAGTGAATGAGTCAGTAATGAACTCTGCAGTCTCAAGCTTCAAGGGTAAATGATGAGGGCTGTCACTGCAGACCAGCGGCCCGTGCTGTGGACGTCACAGGATGGGTCCTCCCAGCGGCTCTGAGATGGATATGGGCTGTTATCACTCCCATTTCACAGAGGAGGAAACTGAGGCACAGTTAAGAAACTTGCCTGAGTCTCACAGCTAGGAATTCGTAGACTCAGGCGCCCCAGGGTTGTGGGGCTGGCCTGGCACCTGGCTAACACTGCCGCCAAGGACTCGCCTTCTGTCCACTTGTGGTCTCATCTGTCACCTGGCAGTGGCTGAAGGGGCTGGAGTGTCCTTACCTTCCCCTCGCCCCCACTGCAGCCACCTCCTCCTGGAGGCAGCCCCACTCCCTTGGGGAGACTCTGCCAAAGAGCAAGGTCGTCCCGCTACCCGGCAGCAGCCCCTCCTTGTACACGGGGCTGGCTCAGAACCTGCGCCGGGATGCATCTCAGGAAGCTCCTGGGCCTCTGCTGGCCCCTGGTGTGAGACTGCAGGGCCTTGTCCACAGTCCCTGGGGAATGAGGAGGAGGCTTCTTGTCTGCAGGGCTAAACTCTTCTCCCAGCAGCGCCCTCCCTGCAGCGGACTGGCCCGGGCTGGGGTAAGGAAACTTTCCCGACTTGCAATCTGCCCACCCCACCTGGCATCTCGCCTGTGTCCCGAGGCCCCATTCAGTGCAGGGGGATGAGCCGGGGGCAGAATTTTTCCATGGAAAAGGTCAGCGACTGAAACAGGAACGCCCCCGCTCCCAGCATCTCTGCACTCACAGCTACTCACAGCCTCCCTGGCCAGCCTTCCCTGGGCACCCAGGCGAGCAGCTGAGGACCAGGGAGCCAGCCCTGAGAGTTTTCACACTTGGAGCGAAGCTGGGTCTGCTCCACAGGGTTTGCTGAGGGTGCCCATGGCCAGCCCACGCTCCCCAGTAGCCCCATGCCCCTCAGTGACCCCACGCTCCTCAGTGACCCCACGCTCCCCAGTGACCCCATGCTCCCTAGTGCCCCCACACTCTCCAGTGGCCCTGGGGAGAGCACGCTACCCGCGTGGCTCTCTGGCCTCCTCTAAATCGCTGGCTATTTAGTTGGTAGATATTTTTCCCCCACTTCCCACGCCAACCATTCTCTAAGGAGGGCCAGTCCCAGTCACCCCTCTCCCCAACCCCTCGCCTCCAGGTGGAAGGAATGGCATGGGCCAGGTCTGGGGTATGGCAGGGCCAGGCCAGCTCCAGGAGGGCAGGGGTCAGACTGGACAGTGCCCGGGGCAGCAGTGGGAGGGCAGGGATGGCAGCTGCATGGGAGCCGCTTATATACCTGGAGTGAATTGCTGTACGGCCTGAAGGATTTTAAGCAAAGGAAGAACTCAAGCTGTTTTGAGAGTGAAAAGCCAACCCAGTGCCTGCTCCAGGCCATGTTCCAGCGTATGTCCCACACTTACTATGTGGCACTCCTTCTTCTATCTGAGTTCTGGACTCAGAGACTGGGCTCCAAGCCTGGCTGTGCAGCCCCGGGCAGGTCCCCTAGCCTCTCTGAGCTCCAGTCTACACACCTGCAAAATGAGGATGGCACCACTCACCTAGCAAGGTGAGGATTAAGTGATACACCGGTGAGGTCTGAGGTCCCAATGGCCCAGAGTCGACCCTCAGAATGGGAGCACCTGGTATTGTTAGTGGAAACACAAACACCCCCACTTAGTAAGGGAGACAATTTTGAAATTATTTCTGAATTATCAACCACATGTAATTATTTATACTCCTGGCACAAAATACAGTGCAGGAGCCTGTATTCTATTCCCCGATGCCTTTACTTCCCCTTTTACCTGTGCACGGGCACACAGGGGGCTACTGGGGGCTCTAGTCCCCCTGCTCCGTCAGCCCCACACACCCAGGGTAAGTGTGCAAGACAGCAAGCAGGATGTCGGCTGGGTGGGCCTCTCACATCCCCTTCAATTGGGACCTAATCTTCACTCGGGTGCAGAAGTCCTGTGTATAGATAGAGTTTTTAAAATCGTGGTTAAAATACGTAAAATAAAATTTACCACTTTAACCATTTTTAAGTGAACAATTCAGTGGCATTTAGTCCACTCACAATGTGGTGCAATCACTACCCCCAGTTCTAGAACTTTCCATCACCCCCGATGGAAATTCCATACCCCTTAGGCAGCCACTCCCCATTCCCCGTTTCTCCACCCAGCCCTGGCAATCACCTTTCTACTTCCTGTCTTGATGGATTTGCCTATTCTGGACATTTCATATCCCTGGAATCACACAGTATGTGGTTTTGGGGTCTAGCTTCCTTTATGTAGCATTGTATTGTTGAGGTTCCTCCACACTGTGGCATAACCCAGTGCTTCGCTCATTTTTATAGCCACATAATGTTCCACTGTATAGACAGATCACATTTGGTTTAATCCACTCAGCTGTTGACAGGCATTTGAATTTGTTTCCACTGTTTGGCTATTGTGAGTAGTGTTACAGTGATCATTTGTGTACAAGCTTTAGTCTAAACACCTGTCTTCAGTTCATTTGAATATATACCAAGGGGTGAAATCGCTGGGTAACTCCAGGTTGAACTTATTGAGGAACTGCCAAAGCATTCTCTACAGTGGCAATACCATTGTATGCTCCTATCGCCAATGTGTGAGGGTTTCAATTTCTCCACATCCTTGGCAACACTTGTGTCTTTCTTTCCTTCTTTCCTTCTTTCCTTCCTTCTTTCTTTCTTTCTTTCTTTCTTTCTTTCTTTCTTTCTTTCTTTCTTTCTTTCTTTCTCATCATAGCCATCCTAGTGGGTGTGAGGCGGCATCTCATTTTGGTTTTGGTTTGCACTTCCCCAGTGATTACCGAGGCTGAGCATCTTCTCCAGCTTGTTGGCCATGTGTATATCTTCTTTGGAGAAATGTCTACAAGCGCTTTGCTCACCGTCACACTGGGTTATTTGTCTTTTTGTTGTTGAGTTGTAGGAGTTCTTTCAGATGTGGTTCTTAAGCACTGACTTGTTCATGTATTCATTTATCTATACCACAAACACTTGAGATGGCTGCACCTGGCAGCCCTGAGACCTGACTAAGCAGACTTGACACTGTCCTGGAGGGGCCCACCGTCTGCTGGGGAAGCCGGGCACGGACACGGTGGCTGTGAGGGGAAGCCGGGGAC
>NC_045452.1:27798414-27818481 GCF_002776525.5 Piliocolobus tephrosceles | reverse complement strand
GGGACACAGTGACTCTGAGGGGAAGCCGGGCACGGACACGGTGACTGGGAGACTGGAGAATGGGCTCTACACCTGCAAAACCAGCGCCCACTGTGCTCCCCCTCAGTGTCAGGGAATAAGGAGCTTGAGCACAGTGGGGCTTTCACTTGGGCCCTGAAAGGGAAATGGAATATGTCAGACAGAAAAACGGAGAAGGAGCAGCACCCAGGGGAGGGACCAGCAGACACCGCTGGGAGGCGGGGTCACCCGAGGCCAGACCCCAAGAGGCCTCTAGTTCCAGGCACAGGGGCTTGGATAGTCCCCTGGGCAACGGGGACCTAGGGACGGGCTTTGAGCAGAGGATTGACATGGTCAGATCTGGGTGCTGGCAGGGCCGGTGGTGGACAGCTGCCTGGAGGTGGGAGGCCAGGGCTTTAGCCATCGCAATGATCCATTGCTGCCCCCAGGGTCCACACTAAGTCCTATCAGAGTCCCCCCAGCAAGGGCATCTACTGCAGATAATGGGGGTTTCTCAGCCCTGAGGCTGCGGGGAGAATTTGGGACCGGAGAGTGTCCCTCAGGCCAGGACTGAGGCAGGCTCTGCCCCCCAGCAAGCAGGGTGCCCGGCAGGGTTCCCATCCGTCTCATTTCCCCAGCTCGGTTTTCCGAGGATCTACAATTACTTTGGGCTGAATTCCCCGGATTCCAGCCCGCTCCCAGCCCCACCCATCCAGATGCTCTTCCTCCATGCCAGCCTGGGGCTTTTCTGCCCATTGTGCCCATGGGAGGCCCAGGGAGGTCTTGGCCAGATTAGTGGGCGGGCCGGGCGGGCCTCGGGGATTGAGTGTCGCCCTGGCGGCCCGGCTGCAGCACGTGCTGTGGGCTCAGGCCACACGGGGACTTTCCAGCTGGCTGTGGGTGCTCAGCCGCCCTGGAAAATCACTGACTTGTTTCCCTCAAGAAAAGTGCGGGCTGGCAGTAGGTAGAAGGGTCCCCAGCACACTAGGGGCCCAGGGCCACAGGCATCAGCTTCGGGGAGCCCCCGGCGGTCCCCCCAACTCCCACATCTTTCCCCCTCACTAAACAGGCCCGATCTGTTGTTTTGAAGCCAAGCACTGTGCTGAAACCCGCTGTTGCCTGCAGGTCTGCCTGAATCCGGCTGCCCCCCCTCCTTCCAGCTCACTGCCCCTTCCATGGGTGCTTAAAGCCAGATGACTGGGGCAGCCGCGGTGGAAGGCGGTCCAGCAAGTCCTCAGAAAGCGAAGGGACCACCTGACCCAGCAACTCCTAGGTCCGTGCCCCAGAGACTGAAAACAGAGGCTCAAACACAAACCTTACCCGCACGTTCATGGCGGCATTACTCACAGTAGTCCAAAGATGGAAACAGCCCAAATGTCCACCAGCCATGAATAGATACACAAAATGTGGTCTGTCCACACAATGGAATGTCATCAGCCTTACAAAGGTATGAAGCGCTGACCTGTGATCACGCAGATGACCCTTGAAAACATGACGCTAAGTGAAAGAAGTCAGACACCAAAGGTCACGTGATGAATGATTCCATCCATAGGAAACGTTCAGAATGGGCAGATCCATGGGAACAGAAAGCAGACTGGTGGTTGCCGGGGTCGGGGAGGGGAGGACGGGGAGTGACTGATGGGTGTGGTTTCCTTTTGGGGTGGTGGAAATATCTGGGAACCTGACAGTGCTGGAGGTTGCACAACACTGAATGTATTAGATGCCACAGAACTGTACACTTCAAAGTGGTTCATTTTATATTATGGGAATTTCACCTCATTAAAAAAACACACAAGGCCAGGTGTGGTGGCTCACACCTGTAATCCCAGCACTTCGGGAGCCCGAGGCAGGCGGATCACCTGAGGTCAGGAGTTCGAGACCAGCCTGGCCAACACGGTGACATCCCGTCTCTATGAAAAATACAAAAATTAGCCTGGTGTGGTGGTGGGCACCTGTAGTACAGCTACTCGGGAGGCTAAGGCAAAAGGATGGCTTGAACCCGGAATGTGGAGGTTGCAGTGAGCTGAGATCATATCACTGCATTCCAGCCTGGGCAACAGAGTAAGACTCCGAAACTCTGTCTCAAAACAAACAAACAAACAACGACAATCCCTCTTATAACACTTGAAGTAGAGTGAGCGGGGCCTGTGGGTTCCTGTCTAGGGCTTCAGGTCCTGAGAGTTGCTAGGAGATTAGTGACAAAGGCCCCCTGGGGGACCCCTGCGAAGCTGCAGTCTTGCAATAAGGCCCCTGCCGAGCCCAGCACACAGTAAGTGCTCAATTTGCTGCAGGCCTAATTTCTTCCCCTGCATGCACCCAGTCACCCCAACAGGAGAGAAAACAGCCACAGCCGCCATTCCCGGTGCAGCCCTTCTTCCTGAGCCTGAGGATGGGTGGTTTATACCACCATTTCATGGGGGTGGAAACTGAGGCTCAGACAGGGAGTGCCTTCTCAAAGGTACACACAGGTCAGAGCTGGAGTCAGTACTGGGTGGGCTTGGCTGCTGGTCTGCTCAGCAGCCCACCTGGCCCAGGTGCCACGGAGGGGCCATCAGGGAATTTATAAATGAGGGGGAAGCCCCGTTGGTCGGGGAGTTGGGGTCTGCCGCTTGGAGACAGCTGCAGACAGCCCCGAGTTGGCGACTGCCACATCCCAAGCATGATCCTGTCTAATCTGAAGGGGCTGTGTATCTGATTCAGCGGCCTGGAGAGCTGTAGGACTTGTGGTTACGTGATTCTTGTATTCTGAGGCTGAGAGGCCTGGGTATGTGTGGCTGGGGTCGCGCATGTGAGTTGGGGTGACACGTGTGGTCACCTGGGGTCATGCGTGTGAGTTGATGGGAAACGGCCCCTCTGATGGCAGGGATCTGCTTGTGCCCTGGTGGGCAGAGCTAGTGCAGGTCTCGCGACTGAGAGGCTGAGTGGGGGAAAGGTGGTGGGGGTGAGGAGGGGCGCTGGCCGCCGCTGTCTCACAGCCTCTGTCTCCTCCCCTCCGCAGAGCACTGTCATCAGTGGTGGCCCTGGGAGCCAACATCATCTGCAACAAGATTCCTGGCCTAGCCCCGCGGCAGCGTGCCATCTGCCAGAGCCGGCCCGATGCCATCATTGTGATCGGGGAGGGGGCGCAGATGGGCATCAACGAGTGCCAGTACCAGTTCCGCTTTGGACGCTGGAACTGCTCTGCCCTCGGCGAGAAGACTGTCTTTGGGCAAGAGCTCCGAGTAGGTAAGGGCGCCTCTGGGCTCAAGGGGCCCAGCCATCGCGGCCGGGGCAGTGGGCCAGGCCACTCACTGAAGGCCAGCCCAGGCCACTGTTCCGCACACGCCTCCCGGGGGGTCGATTTCTTTGCCTTCCTGTGAGCCCTTCCACGTGCCTGGCCTGGCCCTAGGGGGCACTGCCGCGTCTGAGGCCTCGATGGGAGCCAGGCTGTGTGCAGATGAGGGGCCTTGCTCGGGGCTGGAGGACATTGTCGTGACGTGGCCGTGGGCCCGTAGGCTGGCGGCGTGGCGGTGCTGGCGGTGCCGTGCAGTGGTTGGGACCCACTCTGATGCTGCCTAGCAGCTGTGTAGAGGGAGGCTCGTTGCCTCTTCTGGCAGCACCTCCGTTCCAGTTATCTGGAGAGTAGCGAATAGTAATGCTTACTGCAGGGGGTAGCTGGGGCACAGGAAGTGCTGCGTGAATGCTGTGGATTCTTAGAGTGGAGGGGCTTCCAGGTAGAGGGAGCCGAGGGAACTGCGCAGGATGCTCCAGCACGACACGGGGGGCACGGGGAGCCCGAGGGCCGGGGGGCAGGGCGGGGGGGCGGATGTGCGGAGTGGGTGGGCCTCTGGTTTGATGGACACCAAGAGAACACCAAAACCTGCCTGGTGGGCTGGCAAGATCCCTGCCGACTGTGCACAGCCCCTGAGGCCACAGCCCCTCCCTGTCCTCACAGCCTTGGGGATAAGCCTTCATCATACCCATTTTACAGATAAGGAGACTGAGGCCCAGAGAGGGGCTTTAAAAAGTGACTTTTGGACTGGACCTGGTAGCTCATGCCTGTAATCCCAGCACTTTGGGAGGCCGAAGTGGGTGGATCACCTGAGGTCAAGAGATTGAGACCAGCGTGGCCAACGTGGTGAAACCCCATCTCTACTAAAAATACAAAAATTAGCCAGACATGGTGGCGCATGCCTGTAATCCCAGCTACTTGGGAGGCTGAGGCAGGAGAATTGCTTGAACCCGGGAGGCGGAGGGAGGTTGCAGTGAGCCGAGATCGCACCATGGCACTCCAGTCTGGGTGAAAGAGCAAGACTCTGTCTCAGAAAAAAAAAAAGGAAAGGGGATCTTTGGAGACTGACCTGGGTTTGAATCCAGCTGTGTGACCTTGAGCACGTCACTCGGGGCTGTTCAGGGCCTCAACTTCCCCACGGGTGACGTGAGCTCCAAGCCAATAGGCCCTTGTGTGGGTCCCCGTGGGCCTCCCAGGTGCTCAATAAATTGCTGTTCTGTGCATGAGAGTGGGGCTAGTGATGTGCCCTGCCCTCCAGGCTGTGGCGAGAGGCAGAGGAGGGGGGATAACTTGGGCACAGTGCCAGGCTTGCAGGGATGCCCAGCCCATGGGCATAACATGTCCTTCTGATCCTGGAGCTGAGCAGAGCCGCAGCTGCCGGGACACAGGCCAGAGCTAGGTTCTGCAGGGCTTGGAATGCTGGTGTGGGGCTGGGGGTGGCGCAGGGGAAAAGCCCCTGGGGGCCCCTTTGTGGTGAGCAGCCTGTGGGTGGCGCCTGGCACAGCGAGGAGGTGGCACCGCCCGCTCCCTGGGGCCCCACCACCCAAGTGCAGTTCCCTCCTTCCAGGTGCCAGCTGTGGCAGGCAGGGCTGCCCATCCACCCCGGTGGGGAGGGTGCCGGCACGAGTACTCACTTATGCTGGGGCCCATCTGCCTGCCTGGCCCCTCAGCGCTGAGCTGGCGGGCTCGGAGGCAGCTGTGGGTGCCCCTGCCGCCTGGCTGAGCCCGCGGGGGGTTGTGGTGGAGCTGCGCGTGGATCAGGTGTCCCTCGCCGCTCCTGCTAATCCTCGCTGCCTCACCGCGCCAGGAGACGGGCAGACGTGGAAACCGTCCTGCTGCTCCACAGAGGGCTGGGAGCTTGAACTTTATTTGGGACCATGAGACATAGGGTGAGGGACATGTGGGCCGCCCTGGGCATCTCTGTGGGGTCCCTGAGCTCGCCTGGGACTCAGGCTGTGTGGCCACGCGGCCGTGTGTCCCGTCCTGTTCCTCGATCCCGGAAGTGCTGCATCCCGTCTCAGTCTCTTTGCTAGGGAACTCACCTAAGACACCGCCCTTGCTTTCCCAAGCGTTTCAGAAGCAAACTTTTTGGCAGAGCTGTCCACACCCACCATCCTCATTTCACACCCTTGATCGGGGGCCCCCACCGCTCTCGGTCTGGGCCTCTTGTGACCTTCCTGGTATCAACTGTCCCCCCTCTTCCCTGGCTTCTGGGCCCCGGCTTGTAGCCTGGACTTCTCTGCCCAGTCCCAGCTGGGAAGTGCCGGCTCTTCCAGGTGCCCCTTGGCCCCCTTGCCCTGCTCTGCCCTGTCAACTGCAGGCTCACTCCTGCCCATGGCTTCCGTTCCCCGCGACCCATGCGAACCTCTGGCCCGACACATTCAGCACCCTGTTACTTAAATCTCCTGTCCCCAGCTTTCCCCCGGCCATTTGTCTCAGCAGAAGGCTGGTATCATTCCCCACACACCTCAGGGCTCTGCCCCATGGCCCCAGCACGGTCTGCTTTTCTGGCCCTCCTCTGGCAGCGGTCACTGCCTCCTGCCCACACCAGCCCTAGTTGTTGAGTTAAACAGAAGCCCTTCCTCCAAAACCTGCAGTAGCTCCCTATGGCCTCAGGATAAAGTGAACTTCCTAGCCTGGAATCTGAGGAGCTGCCTCCCATATTCACCCTGGTTCCCCACATCCCTTCTGAAAACCAGAGCTTCAGGCATATCTGGCTTCTCTCTCCTGCCCGAGCACGCCAGGCCCCGTTCCCCTTCCAGGGCTCAGCTGTGGGTAGTCATGAGCAGGAAGAGAGGCCGAGCAGGGAGGCTAGCCATGTCCGAGGCCAGCTGGGTGCCCTGGCATGGGCTGGGAGCTGGGCCATCGGTTGGCAGGCTGCCGGGACACTCGTGGGAACAGCCACTCAAGCAGTGCCAATTAATGATTGGCCCTGAGAAGGGGCTTGGCCTGTGTGGGTGGGACAGCCCCTTTCAGGCCTTGACCTCGGGCTGTGCCTACATCTTGAGGGCTGAAAGGGTACCCCTTAAAAGGGCAAATCAACCCCCTGTGCAAAGTTCCAATCCCTTTTCCATCACCTGGTGTGGGTGCTTGTATGGCTCTGGGGATGCAGCGCTCCCTTCTCCCCATTAGACAGATGTTTCTTCGAATGACCCTGTGCCGGCTTTGCCCTGGGCCCCTGGGTTCCAGTTGCTCTGCTCCCCTCAGAGGGTCAAGGCTCACACTAGGTGCCCCTGCACTGCTGTGGTCCCCCTCATGCCTGGAGGCCTCCTGAGCCCATCCCAGGCCTATTCCTCATGCGTTGAGAGAGGC
This sequence comes from Piliocolobus tephrosceles, assembly GCF_002776525.5. Classification (NCBI taxonomy): domain Eukaryota; kingdom Metazoa; phylum Chordata; class Mammalia; order Primates; family Cercopithecidae; genus Piliocolobus; species Piliocolobus tephrosceles. The sequence continues at coordinate 27,811,901 of NC_045452.1, read as the reverse complement.
TTGTCTCTTCTGTTGACTCTTGTCTCTTCTGTTGACTAGAAATGAGCTTAGAGGTGACTGTCCCCAGCTGAGCAGTCTTCTGCCACGGTCGGGGAAGGAGAATAAAGGGGCAGCGTGAACATCAGGAGAACCTCGTATCCCAGGAAAGTCTGTTGGAAACCTGGGGCCCCCCAGCAAGGCAGGGAGTTTGAAACAGGCACGATCATCAAATCAGGGTTGTCAGCAAGGGCTTCCCGGGGGAGGTGACCCAGGCCAGCCTGGAGGTGAGGGCAGGGAAGGGGGCGCCAGGTGGATGGAACAGCGTCTGCTGAGGCTCCAGGGCCAGAAAAGCCGAAAGCACTTTTCCGGGAATGACAGGAGCTTCCAGGGCTAACAGGAGAGGCTGGAGGGTGAGGGCAGGGCTGGAGCAGCAGTGAAGCTCTGGAGAGCCCAGAAGGCATAGGAGACTGTGAGCAGGGGAGGGCCTTCCCTCTGCAGGCCGCTCCCTTCCAACCACTGCGCCGCCCCCACGCCCCCGGAGCCCGGAGTCCCCCAGGACCACAGGCCTGGGTCTGGGGCAGCGGCTGAGTGCTCTCGGGCCCCCTAGCCCCACCCTTGAGCTGCCAGGGAATGCTGAGTCCTGCCCATCATGTGCTGGCCTCAGACATGACCAGGCAGAGGGACTGCCCCTAATCCACGCTCACGTGAGCGGCCGGGGACACCAGCACAGCTGTTGCCCGCTCCTGTTTGCTTTGGGGACGAGCTCTGCATGGGCAGTGTCTTCCTGGGCTGCACATAGTGGGGGCTCAGCAAGGGCCGTCGGCTGCTGGACAGTCTGAGGGGCCAAGAGACCCATCTCGGGGTATCTGAGAGGCCAGGGGTCGTGGGGTGAGAGGGTGACTCCCAGGCCAGGTGCATCTGCTGCCCTGCAGGGCTTTGCAGGCCACGCCCAGTGACCCCCAGCAGGGACGAGGTCTCGAGGGCTGGACTCTTCACCTGTTCACTCTGATGGCCCCAGGCCACCTCTGGCAGGGAAGCGTTTATAATATGGTATGGGCCAAGCGAAATGTGCTGTAAGTGTAAGATACACATGGATTTGGAAGACTCAAACCCCAAGAGCAAATACGGTATCTCCTGAATAACTCTTCTACTGATTACATATTGAGATGGTAAGATTTTGGATATATTGGCTAAATAAAATATACTATCAAAATTAAGTTCACCAGCCAGTCATGGTGGCTCACACCTGTAATTCCAGCACTTTGGGAGGCTGAGGTGGGTGGATCACTTGAGGTCAGGAGTTTGAGACCAGTCTGAGCAACATGGTGAAACCCCATCTCTACTAAAAACACAAAATTAGCTGAGTGTGGTGGCGCGTGCCTGTAATCCCAGGTACTCGGCAGGCTGAGGCAGGAGAATCACTTGAATCTCGGAGGAGATTTCAGTGAGCCAAGATCACGCCACTGCACTCCAGCCTGGGCAACAAGAGTGAAACTCCGTCTCAAAAAAAAAAAAAAAAAAATAAGTTCACCAAAATTATTTTCACTTTTCTTAATGTGGCTACTAGAAAATTTCAGCTGACACCTGCAGCTTGCCTGAGACTTCCATTGAGTGGTGCTGCACCCATAGGAGACAGGAGGGAGTGGCCCCAAGTCATCCCGTCAGAGACAGACGGGACATTTGAACCTGGATCTGACCGTCACTCCTGGGACACTGTCCTCCAGCGTGGGGTGGGGCAGTCTGAGGGCAGAGGGTCACTGAGCAGCCGTTTTTGAAGGACAGTCAGCTTGGGGGCAGGAAGGCAGCCCCCTTTATCAGGCCTGGTTGTTCTTCAGCCTGCATCCATTGAGTGCCTGCTGTATGCCAGGCCAGGGCTTGTACCCGGGACACAGTGGGTGAGCACAGGCCAATGGGGCCAGGCCGGGAGGCAATGCTTGCTGGGCCCAGTCTCATGCTGGCCGCACCTTGGTGGTCTGCAGGCCTCAGGCTGACAACCCCGGTCACTCCCACCTCCACCCTCATCCGGGGGGCCCAGCCCAAGGCAGCTCGGTGGACATTTCTGAGGCTCAGGGGCCAGGCAGCCAGGACTGTAGGGACTACTGGGGCCTTGAAGGTCAGGGTCAGAAAGACTTTCCTGGAGGCGAGGCTGCCCAAGCCCACTCCTGGCTCGGGGTGGGATGAGGCGGGGGCTGCCCCACCCCAGGAAGGCAGCTCACAGGCACCTGGGAGGGTTGAGTCCGAGGGGCTGTGGCAGTGGTAGGGCTGTGGCCTTTCCTAGGGGTGGCAATGGAGGCCCTGTGAGCTGGGTGGTGGCTGGTCCTCTGGTCCCAATCCTTCCACATGGCCCCTCCAAGGCCACCTGGAACTCATCCAAGTTGGGAATTTTCCATCCTCCCGGGCAGGGCCCTGACAGACAGGACAAGAGTGGAGTGGGGATGGGGTCTGGCTGTGGAGAGGCCACTGCCAAGGACACAGGCCCTACTTGCCCGGGTCCCACTGTGTGACCCTGGGTGCAGCCCGGTGCCCTGGGGGCCTTGGTGCCCCACCTGCCTCAGGAGGAGCCGAGGTGGGGGCTGGGACTCTGCCAGGATTTGGGGTCTCTCCTCAGAATAAGGACATGGAGGTCCCCACAGAGCTTCCCACATGAGTCCCATGGGCAAAGCCTCCAGAGCCCTGGGCCACTGAAGCAGGACACAGACCCCAGGGTGGGTAGGGCCCCTCCCTCAGCTTCATAGGGGCACAGCAGCCTGGCCCTCAGCCATCGCTCAGCCCAACTCCTGCCACCTTTTCGGGAAGGTCATTTCCTTCACGGCTGTAGCCCCCGCCTGGGCTGGGACCTGTCACATGACCACCTCAGGTCCTGTCGTCCACACGTCACAAATGGGGAGACTGAGGCTCACAAGGAGACCGTGTGACTCACCCAAGGCCACGTGGCCCCCAAGGGCCAGAGAAGCCCGCAGGCTCTCAGGGAACCGCCACCAGGATCCAGGTGCTGAGAGGCCCTGGGGCAACCCCGGGGAGGAAGGCGTCTCTGTGCCACCTCACACAGGCGGTTGCTGGCTTTGCCGGAGCACTCCCGAGGGCAGGCCACCCTGCGCTGGATGCAGGAGGGGCCTCCTGGGCGTCCCCAGCACCTCAGGGCTGGGGAAAAGCTCCCGGAAGGTCAGGTCCTTCCCACTCGGAGCCTGCTGTCCCCACCTGGGGGGCTGCCGCTTGGCGTGTGAGGGCCTCCGCTGGGTCGGAACAAAGGCCTCAGGCGCATGGGCGCCAGCGTGTTTGGACCTGGCGTGACTTTTTCCAATGATCTGTTTATGACAACGGCAGGGAAGAGCTTAGTGTGGAGACGCTGACTCAGCCCGAGCCCGGGCGGGGGCCGGGCGGGGCTGGAGAGAGACAGAGGGACAGAGAGGGACAGAGAGGGACAGAGGGACCCAGAAGGAGAGGGAGAAACAGAGAGGGAAGGACAGAGACGTGTGGAGAGACATACAGCAGTACACTTGGCACACACACACGTGCACACACATAAACACATGCACACACATGCACACACGTGCACACACACGCACACACACATGCACACACATGCAGCACCCACTCAGGCTGCACCCAGGCCAGGACCATCGGGCCTAGAGTCCAGGCCTGCTCGGAGACGGGTAATATTAATAAAAGCGGCCCACGCGCATCTGGCACTTTTATGTTCCTACCCGTCCTGAGCCCTCCACTGCCTCAACTCTCCCACGTAGGACCCCACAAGGTGTGTGCTGCTATCACCTTCATTTAAGGTGCAGAATTAGGAGCAGGGTGTGAGGCAGCCTGCCCAGCCGTCCCTGGCCAGAGCGCGCCTCGGCCCCGGGTGGTCCAGGCCAGGATTGCAGCAGGGCCAGGCAGGCCAGGGCTCTGGGCTTCTGATCGTTCAACTGCACAAGCAGGGATGGGGGCCAAGCTGTGGCCTGGAGGCCTCTCTGCCCATGCCTTGGTCCCTGCCTCCACCCCGATGTCCCCAGCCTGAGCTCTGTGTGTGTCAGGGATGCAGATCCCAGACTAGCTCAAGCGGTGACTTGTCCCCCTGTGACTGAGCCCCAGCTGGGGTCAAAGGGCAGGCTGGGGCGTGGACAGCCACAGGGGGCCATTGTGGGGCCCCACCTGGGACCTGAGCGTCTCTTCCAGCTTCTGTGCCCAACAGCCACTTCGAGCCCTGTCTAGACCAAGACCCCCAGCCTGGACACGGGCACCACACCAGCCGGGCCGGGTAACACCGGGTAACACCAGGAGCTGCGGGTGTGGCCCAGGGTGTCATTCCATTCCCTACCTCAATAACATCAACTTTTTTAGCTCCTCCATGTGAGTGAGAACACGCGATATTTGTCTCTCTGTGCCTGGCTTCTTTCACTTAACACGATGACCCGCGTGCCACTGCAGCAATGACAGGGTTTCATTCTTTTTTATGGCTGAGTAATATTCCATTGTGTATCTGTACTACCTTTTCTTTACCCATTCATCCATTGGTCTTTGTCCGTTTTAATCGAGTTGTTAACCATTTTATTATTGAGTTGTAGAAAATGTCTTTTTTTTTTTGAGACGGAGTCTTGCTCTGTTGCCCAGGCTGGAGTGCAGTGGCGCGATCTTGGCTCACTGAAAGCTCTGCCCCCCGGGTTCACGCCATTCTCCTGTCTCAGCTGGGACTACAGGTACCCGCCACCTCACCCAGCTAGTTTTTCATATGTTTTAGTAGAGATGGGGTTTCACCATGTTAGCCAGGATGGTTTCAATTTCCTGACCTCGTGATCCGCCCGTCTCGGCCTCCCAAAGTGCTGGGATTACAGGCTTGAGCCACCGCACCCGGCCGCGAAAATGTCATTTTTTTTTTAAGACGGATTCTCGCTCTATTGCCCAGGCTGGAGTGCAATGATGCGGTCTTGGCCTTACTGCAACCTCTACCTCCCAGGTTCAAGCGATTCTCCTGCCTCAACCTCCCAAGTAGCTGGGATTACAGGTGCCTGCCACCATGCCTGACTAATTTTGTATTTTTAGTAGAGATGGGGTTTCACCATGTTAGCCAGGCTGGACTCAAACTCCTGACCTCAGGTGATCCGCCCACTTCAGCCTCCCAAAGTGCTGCTGGGATTACAGGCGTGAGCCACCATGCCTGGCCCAAAATGTCATTTTTTAAAAAGAGGGACAAGTACAGGTTGTCAGGGAGGAGGAGAATTGAACTGTGTGGGCCGGAAGCACAGATCCATGAGCACAGGTTCACACGGCCGCTCCCCGGCACTGCCTCCAAGGGTCAGCCCAGGTGTACGCCCAGGGACACGTGCAGAGGCGCACACCTGCTGCCCAGGGATGCCCAAATGTATGTCTGCCCACGAAGCTCCCAAATGTGTCGTACGTCACACCTGTAGGCATGAAGCTTAGGCCAGCCTGCCCCCAGGAGCATGTGTGCCCTTCTGGCCGGGTTGGAGCAGTTCTCTCATCTTGCAGGTAGGGAGGCAGGGACACAGAAAGGCGCCTTCACCGGTCTGAGGTCACTCAGCTGACAAATTTCAGGGTCTAAACTTGAAGGTGGCCGGGCGCGGTGGCGGGCGCCTGTAGTCCCAGCTACTCCGGAGGCTGAGCCAGGAGAATGGTGGGAACCCGGGAGGCGGAGCTTGCAGTGAGCTGAGATCCGGCCACTGCACTCCAGCCCGGGCGACAGAGCAAGACTCCGTCTCAAAAACAAAACAAAACAAAACAAAACAAAACAAAAAACAACAACAACAACAAAAAAACTTGAAGGCAGGGCGTCAGACTCTGAGCCTCTCCCTTGCTTCCAGAAGGCTCCAGGACCCTGTGTGGCCCCCAGACCTTTGCCCTCACCTCATTCACTCGAGAACCTCAGATCACAGATCCCTCATTTCCTGAGCTGCTGTGTGACCCTGGGGAGCATGCTGCCCATCTCTGGGCCTCAGGCTCCTTGCTGGGGATGGAGGAGCTGCACTGGATGGTCCCCGAGGGCCTTCTCAGCACTGAGGCTGCAGACTCCTGGCTCTCCTCCTAAGAGGGCACCAAGCACCTCTCCGATCTCCACCTCCATGCAGTTAATCAGGTCACTAGGAGCTCAGCCACGGCTTGCTAGTAAAAGTGCCTTGGCCCCTGTGGACACTAGGAAGTGGCAGGGAGCATGAGTGGATGGTGAGGAGTGGCAGCTGTGGCTGGGAGGGTGGACTCAGCCCTCAGCTCTGCCCTGAGGAGGGGAGTGGGAAGCCCCGTCCCGGCCAAGCCCCAGCTTTGTTCAGGAGACATGTCTGTTCTTTCTAGAAGCTACTCACAAAGATCTGCCAGGGTCCCCAGTGTCCTCCTCATGGCCAGAGTGAGATGACTGTGGATGAGGGCCCAGCTCTGCCCTAGCACACCCCCTTTCCCTGGACATCAGGGTCTGGCTGGCACCGCAGGGGCAGGGCAGGGGGCTGCGTCTCCTCCCTCTGAGCCTGTCCTGGGCCCAGCCAGGGAGTCCAGTGAGGGCTCGAGTTCAAATAACTTATGGAAAAGAGAGCAGAGCTGGATGGCCCTTGTGTAGCCAGAACATTCCTGCCCCAGCAGCCTCCGTTTACCCACAGGCCTCTGAGGACTCTGCTGCTCTGATACTCTGGATTTGAGGGGACAGCTGGGCAGGGCTGAGGGGGCTGGCCCTGGGGAGGAGGCTGTTTCCAGCCCAGTCTGCATGGAGCACAGAGAGACATCTGGGCCTGTCCTGGAGTCCTTTGCTGCATCTGGTCTACCCCCAGCCGGCCCTGGACTGCCCACCATCTTGGTGATGTGGGTACCATGCCCTCTCGTCCTGTTTGCTCTCAGAGCTGGCAGCTAGGGCTGTGCAGCAAGGTGAGGACTTTGAGTTCCATGTGGCAAATGGGAACACAGGCTCAGAGAGGGCTGGTGACTTGCTGAGGCACCAGAGATAGATTGCACTGGAAACAGTGAATCCTGCAGCGGGGCTGGAACCTTCGGGACCATTACTCAGAAACCCGCCCAGTGCTCTTGAGGGCTGTGGGATGAGGGGTGGCCAGAATGTAGCCTGCTCTGGCATTTTCTAGGGATACTGCTGGCTGCTGCTGCTGGCTCTAGAGTTTGAGGGTACAGACCTGTGCTTGGGTAAGCTGTGGGTCTTCAGAGAGGCCCCTAGGCCTCCCGAGACCCAAGTGTATCAGCAGGACAGCTGCTGGCCCCAAACAGAGCATCCATGCTGCCCTCATCCAGCTTCCCCATCACCACACACATCTAGGGCAGCTGCAGAGCTCAGATGGCTCTGGTCACTGCCATGGATCTATTGCAAATCACTTCCTGCTTTGAAGGCTCAGTCTTCCCATCTGTGAAATGGGTCTGATCAGAACAGGGCTGTCTTGGAAACAAGGTGGTGTCGGGGAGGTGACCAGCCCAGACCTGCTCATGCATGGGATTTGGGAAACAGCAGTGGGTGGGGGTGGGGGGGTACACAAAAGAATCTGATGTGGATCCTGCCCACCACCCCTGCAGCCTGAGGGGCACCTAGTGAGAGCCCAGAGGAGGGCGTGCCCACCACAGTGGGAATTCGGGGAGCAGGGAGCAGCCCTCCCTGCGTCCAGAGCCAGAGTAGTGCATGGATATGTGGGAAAGTGGGCAGGTATTCCAGGAAGAGAGGGGGCTGCTGTCCCCAGGGCAGGCGGCAGGAAGCCAGCAGGTCCTTTATTCAGGAGTAGTTACTGTGCGCCGGAGGTGGCTGCCCAACCTGCAGGCGGGCCACACTGGGCTGCAGACAGTGGTGGGTGAGGACCGGTGGGATCAGGCCTCTGGGGCCTTGGGGGCCGGGCCAAGCCGCTGGAAGTCATCTCAGAGGCCTTGGGGGCACTAACAGCTGCTGAGCAAGGCGCATGGGTCCAGTCTGTCTGCGCCCGCTGCAGGGGACCGGCTTCTAAGTCTAAGCGCTAGCTTGCTGTCAGCCTGGAGGAAGCGTGGTGTGTGCATGGACTGGCAAGGTGCCCCAGTCACGGCCCCAGGAGTGACTTGGGGAGGGACACGGGGGAAGCCTGCAGCCCTTCTGCCCTTCTCACTACACACCCAGGCATGCCATGACAAAGCCCTTGGAGTGGGTGTCTAGGTCTGTAACATCGGATAACGGGCCCTCCCCCGTGGGCTGCTGCGAGAATTTAAACGGACAACACAGGCAACGTGCCAGGCGCACGGGAGCCCGCAGTCCACAGCACCGACTCTTGCTGGACCTAACGTCATTCTTATTGATTCTCCCAAAACTACGACTCTCTGCAGCTCACCTCCCGCTTGTCTCCATGGGAGACTAGAGAGTTTGGCTCATTAAAAGCAAATAAAAAAGGAATTAGCGGGAGCGGCAGGCGATGAGTAACTGGTGAGTAACTGAGTCTAAGCCTGGGGCGGGCATAGCCAGCTGAGAGCAGGCGCTTGCGGGAGGCTGGAAGGGAGGCTTGTAGGAAGCGTCCTCCAAGTGTGCAAACTCAACTGTGGACCTGCCAGCCTGCTCAGGGACTTCAGGACAGTGGCATCCCCTGGCCCACTCTGCAGCCTTCCCATGGGGTAGGAAGAGGAGGATCTACAGGCTGTTGTTCCAGGACCTCTGAGGGGACATCCACATCTGTCCTCAAGCTCCACCGGCTGGGCCCACACAATCGTTTGGGGTTCCTAGACCCCCTCCATCGGGTGACACGTGCCCACTCCGAAGCCAGCTCAGCCTCCCTAGAGCTTCCCGCCCAGAGCCTGCCTGCAGCTGCCCCTGCCCCCCAGGTCCACAGACTGTTCACAGGCAGCATCTTCCCTGGGGGCTGCACAGCCCACATTCGCCGTCTCCTGCTGCCGCAGGTCACCTTAGACTCAGACAGGCCAAGGTGGGGGCAGAAGAGCTTCCAGCACCCCCGACCCCAGGCGCTTTGCTCCTCCGTCAGCCTTCCTGGTCTTTGAATTCATTCACTGGGTTTGATTCTTGCTCCAGCCACTCTCTGTGCCTCTGCTTCCTCCTCTGCCAACTGGGAATCATGGCTGGACGCACCTCATCCTAATGTTCAGGTGAAATGGGAGCGCATGTGAGGGTTGGGTGCACACCCGGTGCACGGGGAGAGCCCTGAGGGTGGGCTACACTGGTGCCGGTGTCAACCGGCCTCTGAATGTTCCAGAATCCACACCTGTGTGGCCAGGCGAGCGCCCTGACATCCAGCCCTCCCTAGCAGCTGGCCCTGGCACCTGGACAGAAAGTGCCACCTGCTTGCAAGACATTCTCCCCGTCCTCTATGTCCACTCATGACCTCACCAAACCCTTCCACAGCTCAGCATCTTTGCCTCTGTGTGACCATGTTGGGAGTACATGCCTACCACAGCCACACATACACACCACACACACACACACACACACACACACGTGAATCCATGCTCCTTGTTAAGACTGTACCTACTTAAAATGTAACCTCCTCCAAGAAGCCTTCCTTGACTCCACTCCACAGAGGCAGGTCAGTGAATCCTTTGAGGTGCCATGACCCTTCTGTGGCCCTTCTCGACCCTTTACTGGGATCCCCCCTCTTGGTTTATTGCCCCCTACCCCTACCCCCATGAGATTTCCGAGGCTTTCTTGCCAGCAGGCCCTGCTGTGCTTGGGTAATGCAGACAGAACGGGGCGTTTAATACCCCACTTCACACATCATGCAAGGGCTTCCCTTCAGGTCATCTCGACCTAATTCAGACTCGGGGAGGTGAATTCCTATATCTTCCTGGCCCTGGCCCAGGCAGAGAGTGGGCAGTGTGGGTGGGCAGCGGCCAGAGGAGGAGAGGCTGGCAGGATGAGGCCCTTCGAAGGCAGGGGCCGGGCTGCCTGCAGCTCAGAGGAGGCCGATCACTGCGGTCTCGAACCTTGCTGGGGAGGGAGGGATGCTGGACACTGCCCTCCCCTTAGTTCTTCTCAGGAAGGAAGTTCCTAGGAAGCCGTGGCTCCCTCCATGACAGCAGACAGGCAGCTCACCAAGGTCTTCTCCTAAGGCTGGTGGGCCCCACCCCAGTCCTCACCCTGATGGAAGATACCCCAGGGAAGAGGGACCCCACCTGGCTGAGCCCCCAGCTGGCTGCGGGCACCGAAGTGGCCCCAGAGCACACACACAGCCCCTAGCACAAGGCTGGGCATGCCGTTGGTGCTCAATGGTTGTTCATAGAACAGACCTGACTTGACTCTGTCTCAGTCTGTGGGCTGTCACCTCAGCCCCGATAACAGGCACAGCAGTGGGCAACTGAGGGCTGTGCGGGTGCTCGCGGGTGCTGGGCAGGGGACTGTGCCATGCCAGCAGTGTGAGTCTCCAGCTGCCCTCTCCTGGGCTGAGCACCGGCCCTGTTCTGCCTGTTGCTGAGATGGGCAGGGAGGTTCCCGCTCACTGGAGTTTGGCTCTTGGTCCTCCAGCTGGCATGGTTGAGCCTGCTCGGTGTCCACATGGGCCAGGTGCTGGGGACATAGAAATGACACAGACCCAGGCAGGGGCAGGTTGAGAGGGACCCAAGAGTCCAGGGTCGGGATGGAAGGATGCACAGGGCCTGGCCTGGGGCTGGGGAAAGCAAAGAGGAAATGAGAGCTGAACCTGTCCATCTCGGGGGCCTTCGGACCCATATGGAAGTCCCCACCTATAAGACTCACCAGGGAGAGGGTGTCCGGATCTGGGTCAGATTTGGAACTGAGGGGTCAGGCACCAAGTGCTGCCTTCTGTCTGGGGGTCTGGGAAGGCTGCCTGGACGGGGAGGCCTCAGACCTGGGTCTTGGAAGGTCCTTGGGATTTGGGTATGAAGCAGGAGGGAATTCCACCAAAAAGACCTCATCATCCCCAGGGGATGTGGGCAGCGCCTGGAAGGACTGAGTCATTGTTCTGGGCAGAGGATGGGCAGAGAGGGCTGGGGCAGCCAGCGGGCATTGACCTGGGACCCTCCCTTCCCAGCTCAGCCGTGGGCTTGGCTCTACCAGCAGAGGGAATCAGCGAAGGTGCCAGCGAGGGCCCTGGCCAGACAGCCCTTGGAGTGAACCAGCTGGTGGCTGGGGGGATGAGGGAGGCAGGGAGGACTGTTGCCCAAGTCCAGGCAGTTCTGGGGCCCCTGGGTCAGGCAGGGGTATTAGGAGGACGTGAGGAAAAGGAGCCCAGGATCTGGAGATGGACTGAAAGTGGGTGGACCAAGAGGGAGATGGCAACAAAGGGCTTCGGAACTGTGTGACTTCTACCTGGGTTCCTGGCTTGGGGTGGGGGTGAGGCCCCCCATGCTCCCCGTAGCCCCAGCTTCCATTGGCCATGCATGGCTGGTCCCCACGGGGTCAGTGCAAATGCCCGTTCATGAGGAGGGGCTCCTGGGAGGCTGGCAGAGGGGAGGGGCAGAGGCAGGGATACCCATCCCCTCCATGGGTCCCCACCACTCACTCTCAGGGCTGGAGAAACTGGGCCTCTCCCACCCAGTCTTGGGAACAGGGAGAGAAGCTGTTGGCAGTGCTGCATGCTGGAGGGCGGGTCGCAGGGTGCACTGGGGCCTGCTGTATACCAGGCACTCACAGGGTGCCCTGGGGCCTGCTGTATTCCAGGCACTACCCTCACCATAGCCCTGAGAGGTGGCTCCCATCAGCCCTGCTTTGGTGAGTCAGAGGCTCAGAGGGGCAAGCAATGAGCCCAGGGTCACACAACCAGCCAACAGCAGGTGGATCGAGGCCCGGCACTTCATCCCCTGAGCCCACCTGGCTCAGGGCCTGGGGCCTCACCTTGTGCACCTGTCTGTCCCCGCAGGGAGCCGTGAGGCTGCCTTCACGTATGCCATCACCGCGGCTGGCGTAGCGCACGCCGTCACTGCTGCCTGCAGCCAAGGCAACCTGAGCAACTGCGGCTGTGACCGCGAGAAGCAGGGCTACTACAACCAGGCCGAGGGCTGGAAGTGGGGTGGCTGCTCGGCCGACGTGCGTTACGGCATCGACTTCTCCCGGCGCTTCGTGGACGCTCGGGAGATCAAGAAGAACGCGCGGCGCCTCATGAACCTGCACAACAATGAGGCCGGCAGGAAGGTAGGGTGCGGGTGCGGCTGGTGGGAGCATTAGCTGGGACTGGTATGTCACCCGCTGACCTCTCGGAGCCTCAGGCTCCTCTTCTAGCAGAAGCAGTTGAGTCTCTGTAGGTGTGCAGCCGGTGGGGCCGTCTGGGTCCTCCACGTGCATGGCTCTGAGCCTCCTAATACCTGGAAGAGACTGTCCCCATGCAGAGACGTGAGAGCCGAGGCTCTGAGTGCTTACGCGATGCTCACAGTCCCCAGCTAAGACGGGGACCCCATTTCCATGCAGGATGTGAGCTGGGCTTGGCTGGGGACCTGGTGAGGGGAGGTCCCAGGCCTCAGCCCCTGTCCCTGCCCTTGGCGTTCCTGGTCCCAGAGGTCACATCAGCACACCAGGAAAGACTTCCTGACAGAGGCAGCCTTTTTCCTCAGCAGGGAAGGGATGCCCCCAGGAGGCAGGAGCAGCCTGAGGAAGGTGGAAGCTGTGAGCCGGGGTCTGCTGGGGAGCAGGCTGCTCCTGCACGGGGCGGGACGGAGTGTGGTGGGTGGCAATGGAAGAAATTCAGGCAGGGACACACTGGGGAAGAAGTCAGAGCAAGCCGGGCTCCGCCCGCTGGAGATGAGGGCCCCAGATACTGGGCTGGGAGGAGCAGCCGCACGGCGGCAAGATGGCCTGAGATAGGGTGGCCAGCCAAGTGGAACACCCAGCCAGCTCTGGCTCCGAGGCCTGGGGGCTGCACCCAGGGCAGCAGAGCCTAGGGGGCTCCTCAGGTGTGGGACAGACTTGCCATTCCAGGCAAAGTGGAGTTGAAGAATCCCTCGGGCCCAGGGACTATAGCTGAGGCCACTGGTCACTCACTGCCCTTTTCTGTGCCAGGTGCTAGGCTGGGCACAGGGCAGAGAGGAATCAGACAAGGCCCTGGCTATGGGAACTGCGTCCACAAGAGGGGTGCAGGGGTCACACCCAGGATGGTGAGGGCCTGGTTGCGTAGGAGAGTGTCAGAGTGAAGGCTTCATGGCCACAGGACTTGGGAAGCAAGTAGGGCCTGGCACAAGAAGTAGGGCCTGCTCAAGAAGAGATCTTGAACACCAGGCCAAGGATTTGACTTTCTCTTGTAGATGTGGAGGTTATCATGCAGGTGGTTATTAAGTTATGGTTAGATGGATGGATGGGTGGATGGATTAATGGCAGGGTGGATGGGTGAATGGATAGGTGGGTAGATGGATGAGTGGATTGATGGGTGATGGATGGATGAATGGATGGATGGGTAGATGGGTGGATTGATAGATGGATGGGTGGATAGATGGGTGGGTGGGTGGGTGGATGGATGGATGGATGGATGAGTGGATGGATGGGTGAGTAGATGGATGACTGGATGCATGGATGGATGAAAGGATGGATGGGTGGATGTATGAGTGGATGAATGGGTGGGTGGATGTATGAGTGGATGAATGGGTGGGTGGATGTATGAGTGGATGGATGG
>NC_045452.1:27797980-27798314 GCF_002776525.5 Piliocolobus tephrosceles | reverse complement strand
GGAAGGATGGATGGAAGGATGAGTGGGTGGATGGAAGGATGGATGGAAGTATTGGTGGGTGGGTGGATGGATAGATGAGTGGATGGGAGGATAGATGGATGGGTAGATAGATGGGTGGATGAGTGGGTAGATGGTTGAGTGGATGTGTGGATGGGATGCATGGGCGGATGGAAGGATGGATGGATAAGCAGATGGATGGATGAAAGGATGGATCGGTGGGTGGATGGTTGGGTGGATGGATGGGTGGATGGATGAATGGATGGATGAGTGGATGGATGAGTGGATGGATGGATGGATGGAAGGATGGGTAGATGAATGGATGGATGGATGGGGG